>NW_013667033.1:76181-85276 GCF_000517525.1 Limulus polyphemus
TCATATTATAACGCTCCCACGGCTGAAAGGGCGAGAATGTTTGGTGTGACGGGGATTCGAACCCGCGACCCTCAGATTGCGAGTCGAACGCCCTAACCACCTGGCCACGCCGGGCCATTGAGCGAAGAAATAAGTACACCAGCTGCAATAGTACGAAACGGTGTAGTAGTTGTATACATGTAAATAAGGGTTCGTCTCAAATAATACATGCATGATAAAACCGAAATGTCTTAGTTTCCATGTCAGATTCATCCACACCCCGAAAAATAACGTTGCTTAAGTTGAAATTAAATCTTCTTTCCTATGTCTTCGTATAAAATATGGGTACGCATATCTCAAGCGATTATATTTTTTATTGTTATCTGTGCATTTACTCCTTGTAAAATATAAGTCGTTCCAAGATAACCTTTGTAGTATCACTGATCAAGGAATATTGAATATAAAGTACCACAGTTGGCTGTGGATATAGCTTTCATCCAGCTGGATTGCTAATAACCTGTTTATCAACAGTTCAGTGAAATGACTTATGAGTTTCTGTGATCGTGAGCATGCGAACATGTTGAAACTTTACTTACTAAGGCGGATGAGAAAGTTGACTCTTATGATGAGATTGCGGTGTTGCACGACATCGCATTATTTGATGAGGATAGAAAAATCTCTTATTATATATCTGGCTCTTCAAAAGGTGTCAGGTGAGGATATACCAGTTACAGTTCGAACCTATGGTCGACCGAAACAACGACGACGACATTATGGCTAGGATTAACTGCATGTCCATTAGCTATGATAGACACTTGTTTGAGAAATGAATGAAAGGAAATGGCGTTTCTTACTTTTAATCAAGAGGTGTTTCAAAATAACACGTATATGTAGTACATCACGTAATAGCCACGTGATTATTTTACTGTTAGGGCAGTTGGTTGGTTGAAAAATCGATAACTGAAAGAATTTTTATTAGTGAAACGTTGGTGAAATGTTTTTCGATGTATTTAGTGAGTTATAGCAGAGTATCTGCAGAGAAGACTGCACAAATGCGCATTTTGTACAAAGTTAAGGTAGATGAAAATTCGGGAACAGACCGATATCCCGAAAAATTTCCGCTACTTCTACTGGAGTTTACTTAATTCTTCTTATTCAACTTTTTCGTCCGGGTTCTATAATAATGATGCTATTAATATTATCATGAGAATTTTGGCATAATTTTCCGAAAGATTAGAAAGCTTTGATTACGGGTAACAATAATACTGGTCTCTAGAATGTTCACAAATATACCTCATAATGTTATCCCCTTATGTCTCTAATATAACATTTTACGCATACTACTGTTTATGTAATATAACAACCTCAATGAACATTAGGCCTACACGAGTAATTGCTCTTATATTCAATTTTCAGAATATCGGGCTGTAACCAAACATTTCAGAGAAGGTTATAATCTGATTCAGCTATAACTGATGAACAGAAATTCTAAGAAGTAAACAGGTTAAGTTTTGTGGCGAATGTTGGTCGATGTTACCCTGTAAAACATTCTAAACAAAATTGCGATCTTGTACGTAAGCCTGCTAGACTTCATGTTGTGTTGTTAGATATACACGACTGTTTCATTTAAATTGAATGTGAGAGTCATGATTTAGATAGCTATTAAGCACAAGTGTTAAATTTAGTATTTTTAGAAGCTTACGATTCATTTGTCGTGTAGTTCAGTTGTGAATTGACGTCAGTTACTCGAATTTTATGAATTGTTCTCGTTGCTTTTAGTGAGTATTGTTACATCATAATGTGTTGTAGTTTGTAGAAAGTTCTAGGCATTAGTCGGGTACTTTATGTATAGGCGATCAAGTTAGTGGATGTAAGTAAATTAGTGAAAGTAAAAGTGAAGTTAGACTGCATGTGAGTAACGAGCGATTTTAAAGTGCGTATCAAACTGACTATATGAAAAAATATATTAAATTATTAAATCACTTTTGATATTCCATTTCTTTGCCCCTTTCAGTGGGACAGCGGTATGTCTGCGGATTTCTAACGCTGGAAACCGGGTTTCGATACCCGTGGTGAGCAGAGTACTGATAGCCCATTGTGTAGCTTTGTGCTTAGCTTCAAACAAACAATCGATTTTTTAACTCGCACTCTGAGGGTTGTAGGTTCGAATCCCCGTTCCATCAAACATGCTCGCCATTTCAGCCGTGGGGGCATTATAATATTACGGCCAGTCCCACCATTCGTTGGTAAAAGAGTAGCCCAAGAGTTGGTTGTGTATAGTAGTGACTGGCTATATTCCCTCTAGTCTTTCACTGCTACATTAGGGACAGCTTACGCAGATAGCCCTCGTGTAGCTTTGCGCGAAATTAAAACCAAACCATTTCTTTAAACTGTCCCACCAAAACATGCTCGCCCATTCAGCCGTGGGGGCGTTATAATGTGACGGTCAATCCCACTATTCGTTGGTAAAAGACTAGCCCAAGAGTTGGCGGTGGGTGGTGATGACTAGCTGCCTTCCCTCTAGTCTTAAACTGCTCAATTAGGGACGGCTAGCGCAGATAGCTCTCGTGTAGCTTTGCGCGAAATTGAAAACAAACAAACTTCTTTAAACTGGTTTAACGTGCTTTTGACAATGTTCAGAATATTATCGTTGTTCGAACAACTGTTCTTAGGTTATTATAGTACAGTTATGATATTAGCTATACTTCTGTACAAACATTTGACGTAAAATACTTAGGTGGAATTGAAAACTTAAGAGAAATTCAGATTATTTTACGATATTTCACACAAAAGATCCCTAGGAAAACATAAAGTTTACTTTACGTACTTATGATGCTCAAGTCCTGGACTCGATTCTTCGTGGTGAACAGAATGCAGATAGTCTACTGTGCGGCCTGGGGCTAAAACAAGGAAACAAACAAGCCATATAAAAAAATGAGCCGATTAAGAAACTCGAACAACATTTTAAGTTGACAGGAAATAAATTTCATCGCGGTAAAATAATATAACTGCAATCACGTGCTATGTTTATCAGCCTGCAAAGTAACATTTACAAAAAAACCAAAAAATTTTCATTTTCTAGATAATTTAGAAATTACTATTTAATTTAATTTAAACCTACGTTTCGCCATTGGGTTTTGATCAGGGCTTACTAAAGGTCAATAGCAAAAAAATACTGAATTCACATTATTAAAGCGTGTTAGCTGTGAAGTAGTATGACTGCATGTTGCAAATTAATGTAGATTAAACTAATTAAACAAGATTACAAGTTATGGTGTTTCACGATAGTCGTGTTGTTTTATCCATTTCCCCCTTCTTCTGCCCGTCATCTTTCCCGAGAATGAATATCGCGCCTTTGTTCAGGTGAAATCATCCAGGCTTGAATCCCAGGAACTCAGCCTGACTAAGAGAAAATGAATGAAACTCGTCCAAGTCTACGAAATGTTGCCCGAATATCATATGTTGGGATGCCATTCATTCTCACCAAAGAGAGGTGGTCATTCGTACGAACCACTGTCGACTCAAGTTTGCATCTGTTAGAAAACTAATAGATAGAGACTGCATAATTCGACCATCAAATTAGCTGTAACTTCGTGGAGCATCTGTTAACGCTATTTCTTGACTTATATATAGGTAAGAGTAAAGTCACGGGTGAGCATTGACGTATTTTTTATTTGCGACAAATTCAAAACATGCCAAGATAGGACAGCGCAATTAAATCACTTATATCTCAGTTGTTTATTGACCGATTTCGGTCATAATTTGATATGTAACGCAAAATGGTATGTAGTTAAACACTTTAACCTCTAGTATTGGTTTCCATTGAACTTTAAACTACTCTTGATGTTCCATTTCTCGAGCTATTACACGTTCCTTTTAACAATCCTTTTAACTATCGTCTACTGTATATTTAATTATTATGGCAAATCTAAAAACTATTCGCCTATTTAATTTTCCGCAAGGCTACTCGAGGTCTATCTGCTGCTAGCCGTCCCTAAATGAACTTTGAAGTGAACAACACCCATTTCTAATCTTGGGCTATTCTTTGCCAACGAATAGTGAGTGGGATGAGCCGTTATATTGTAACGCTGCCTCGACTGAGAGGGCGAATATGTTTGGCGATGGGTTTGGATCCTACGTCTATCAGATTACCAACCGAGTGTCCTAATCTCCAGGCCACGCCAGGCCTAGAACATTTTGAATTTATATTTAGTTTTCAATTTCACATAAGTAATTTATGTCAAATGTTTGTAGAGTAATATAGTTAGTATCATTACGATAATCTTAGAACAACTGCAAACAACAAAATTCTGAACATTGTTAAAAGCACGTTACGAAAACCTGAAGAAATGAAACATGAAAAGTGATTTAATAATTTAACTTACACGTATCTCTTCATATTATTCAGTTTTTAGACTTTAATTAATAAAGTCATTTTATCCGTAACGTTCTTTCTTTGCTGAGCAGAAAAGTCTGAGATCTTTATTGCAAGGACTCCTAATACAGAAGTTGAGCTGTAGATTAATACTGGATTTGATTGTCTCATCCGTTTTTTGATTGGAATTAGTAGGTGACGTACTGTGCAACCAATATAAGCCCGCTTACGACAGGTAAATGCAAATTTGTAAACAACATACGACTACCACAGTGTTGTAACCTCAGAAAATAAAAATAATTTATCAATTAGACATTTGGAACCAACCCTAAATGATACCTCTTCGTTTTTTCCGTCTCCCGGTGGGACAGCGGTAAGTCTTCGGAGTTACAACGCTAAAATCAAGGGTTTGACTCCCCTCGGTGGACACAACAGATAGCCTGACATGGCTTTGCTATAACAAAACACACACGCACACTCGTTTCTTCCGTTCTTCTTAAAATTGTGGGAATTTTTAATGCGTTTATGTACAAACCCTGATGAAGCTGCAATGGCGAAATGTAGGTTGAAATAGTTTTTAATTATCTAGGAGTGGGAGTAAAGGTAGTTTTTTCTAACATTTCTTTTTTCAAAACTGTCTAAATTCCCCTATCTTCTGAAAACAAGTAAAATAAACATAGAGAAATGGTGAATAATCTTACCCTTCTCAAATATGTTGCATCTCAGAAAGTACATCAGAGAATCCTTATCAATCTGGTAGAAGCAACAGTCATGACCAGAATGGAGTAAGAAATATACTTGTCTGCATCAACATCATAGTAAATAATGATCAAGTTACAGAGGGTACAGAATCCAGTCACGAGAATAGAAACATGAGCAACCAAACTAACACCACTTTGATTAAAACCTCCACTTTTGGCTTGCTATGAGAAGCACTGGATACCAGCACTTGAAAGAAGTGCTACTGGTGGAGGGCTTGTGCCAAGTCTGGTGTCAAAATCCCCAGGCATTTAAAAAGTGAAAGTAATAAGATCAAAATCATTTTATTTACAATAATTACCTATGGTAAAAATAAAATAACTAGATACAAATGGAGATACACAATAAATTTTGTTCGGAGCTATGGAAAGCGTTACTCTATCTGGACTGCGTATTAACAAAAGTGCTGCAATGAAGCAGTAACACAGAAATTGAAATTATTCAAGACATGGGTAAGTAAAGTTAAGAAATATGTAGAAGAGGTATACACTCTGAAAACATCATGATTACTGATTGGACTCAGCTAGATGACATGAAGTTAAACACAATAAATATCAACAGCTGGACGTGGAAGGAAAGGTGAGTGCTGGAATTACACTAATAATACTAATGGATGTCCCAGCTAAGAGTGAATTGACTGCATGGTCAGGAGCCAAACGGACACATATATATTATATACGACCTAGTGTTTGAATGGTCAGTGGTAAAAACTGGAGAATCCAGCTCATTAAGAGCAGAATGTGAAGCATATGAGGATTCACTTCTCTGGTTTACAGTAAATATCGTGAGAGGATCATAATCGTGACAGGTTTCCAATCTTTTTCACAAAATTGGAGGCAGGTTTTGTCTAAAGAATATGGGTAAAATCTTTGAGACACTTAAAAACTCATCTGATAACAGCCTATATTCCAGGTCACAATGGCATAACATTCCAGAAAAAAGTGTACCTCATAGCTGGTAAGGCGCAGCTTTTTGTCAACCTGTGAGATCTACAGATTATGACATTAATGAAATATTATGTGGACTGAGGGAACTGAAAAAAGTGGAAGTATGAAAGTGGAGCAAGCGTGAAACTATGTGGAAAGAAAATATATTAGTTAAATAAGATTATATTGGGCATTATTAGTAGAAGCACCTTGAAGAGCTTATTGGAGATACGAGAACATGTGCCAAGACTGGTGTCAAACTCCCAAAGCATAAAAAGAAGAGTAGAAGTTCCAACATAAAAATTATCTTATTTACGATTATTAAAACCTGGAGTAGATAATTCACAACAATATACGGAGTGTAATAAGAATAAGTATTTTATTTATTAAAATGTAAAGTAGGTAAGTCACGATTATTATTATTATCTCAAATTAGTTGTGTTTTTATTGCAAAGCTGCACAATGCCACATAATCGCTCTCTCCACTGCAGGGAATCGATCCCCCGACTTTAGAGTTTTAAGTCCGTAAACTTATAACTGACCCACTGGAGGACAGATTAGATCGGATTTCATACTTTTAAGTGGTCAAACTTTTCAAGCGTATAATACTAACTGAAATAATAATATTAAAATAATCTCAATTACAGTTCTTCGGTCGGTCATAGGGAAGTCCGATAGCTGCGGTGGGCAGGGCACAGAGAGCTCATTATGTAGATTTGTGCTCAACACATAACAGCTAAAAATCTGAATTACATTGGGTAGTTGGTGTTTAAAAATAGTAAATAATAATAAAGTAAAAATAAATGTGGTTGATGACAGCCGGTTGTCTATGGTCGGTAGTTTCGAATTACGGATGGCGCCACACTACCAGTACACTGACACATGTATTGCGTAAGGACTTCATAACTGGAGGGAGAAAAGCTTGTGCTTTGGCTAATGTTAAGTTCCTTTAGAGTGTATATCAACTAATCTGATTATTCGAAACGTTTCGAATACCGGAAATGACGCTATACCAGAAAGCACATGGGGCAAACAAATACAGTTCTGATGTGAGATGACATTAAACCACTGGTAATAATGGTTGGAGACGGCTTGAATGGGCAATGAAGAAAAACTTTAATATAAGTGGGTTCCTCGTCATCGAATTTGAAAACCACTGGTAACTGTTATTTACATTATCGTTCTTTCTCCAATTTCAATTAGAAGATATGAGAAATGGTAACACTAAATGCTTTGTTTGGTTGGTTTGAATTTCACGCTAGCCGTCCCTTACTTAGTAGTTCTAGACAAGAGGGAAGGCAGCTATGCAAAACTAGCCGTCCCTAACTTAGTAGTTCTAGACAAGAGGGAAGGAAGCTATGCAAAACTAGCCGTCCCTAACTTAGTAGTGCTAGACAAGAGGGAAGGCAGTTATTCAAAACCACCCACTACCAACTCTTGGGCTACTCTTTTGCCAATGAACTGTGGATTTGATCGTCATATTATAACGCCCCCACTGCTAAAAGGACGAGCGCGTTCGGTGACGGGGATTCGAAACCACGACTCACACATTGCAAATTGTTTCTATAGCTGTTGCAAGCAGTTAGGTGTTTGTCGTTTTCGAGTACAATACATATTGAACACAGTAGACTGCAATAGTATAGAACTGTCCAGCTTGTGAACTGACATAACGTGTCGAAGAGAAGTGTTTTAGGTCAAAGATGGATATACGGTAATTCTATGACACTGTTTAAAAAAAAGAGAGAGATCTAAGGAAGTCGTTGCATTTTATTTATGTAACATATGTTTTTCGTTGTTAATGCGTTGTGTTGTTGGTGTTTAATGTTACATAAAGTACATGCTTTGACTCGTGTCTCGGAGTTTTTTTTTTAATTTCATACCGATGTGTCTTATCCCTACTAAAACTCACTTGGTTTGATCTGTGTATATGATTATGAAATTCACAAAATATGACCATTTTCTATATATCCAAAAAAGACATACACTCAATCCCCCATTTTCAGCACCCAAGTTTGAAATTCGTTCACGCGTCTCTGAAATGGGCTATCTGCGCTGTGTCCCAATTTTTATCGTTATAGTTCTGTAGCTTGCATCGGAGGGCCCGGCATGGCCAGGTGGTTAGAGCGCTCGATTCGCAATCTGCGGGTTGCGGGTTCGAATCCCCATCACACCAAACATGCTCGCCCTTTCAGCCGTGGGGCGTTATAATATGAAGGTCAATCCCACTATTCGTTGGTAAAAGAGTAGCCCAAGAGTTGGCGGTGGGTGGTGATGACTAGCTGCCTTCCCTCTAGTCTTACACTGCTAAATTATGGACGGCTAGGACAGGTAGCCCTCGAAATTCATAACAAACAAACAAACAAATTTAAATCTGAGCGGCCGAGAAGCCGCTTCATTTGAGTACATTAAATTATAGTAATCTTGCTTTACTTCATTCATGAAAAAACATAAAATAATTTAAATTTACAGTTCACTCTAATATCTAATTAAATATAAAAATCTCGAAATAAACCAATGTGTATAACATATGATTCCCCTATATAACTTATGAATAAAGCATATCATATAAATGTTATCAAAGTAAATAACTTTTTGATATACTTAACTGAAGCCTTTAAAATCCCTGAATCTAATTAACTTGTATTTTCTTTTTCTGTCCCAGATTCTTACACAGTTGAAGATGTGGTCAATGCTGGAGGTTTCGGAAAGTTCCAATGGAAGCTGACATTTATGTCCTGCTTTGCTTGGGTAAGTTTGCTGTTATAGATAAAGGTTAAATTCACAATAACTCTTCTTCCAGTAACTATATCTTTTTTTAATTCACAATGACTCTTCTTCCAGTAACTATATTTTTTTTAAAAATTCACAATGACTCTTCTTCCAGTAATTATATTTTTTGCTTATAGATTACGATATATAATTTTCTAAATTCCGATAACGTTCAAGGCGTATTCTTGTTACCATTATAATATATTTTTTTTACGTAATCCGTACATTCTTTATTCACTTTTTTTACAGCAAAGATAATTTATCCATTGTTCTAAAGTTAAATCTCA
>NW_013667033.1:85521-94926 GCF_000517525.1 Limulus polyphemus
TTTTTTTACGTAATCCGTACATTCTTTATTCACTTTTTTTTTACAGCAAAGATAATTTATCCATTGTTCTAAAGTTAAATCTCATCTTACGGTTTAAACGCCGAAAGCCGGCTAAATATCGAGAAAAACAACAACATCAAAGAAAACAATAGGCCGAAAACTGTTACAAAACCAAGTGAACTGCAGATATTTCTATCATCTTCTATAAAGACTCAATAAGTCACTAATAAATCTCAATTAGTTACTATCGTTCTGTATTATAAGGTAGTATTGTAAAACGAAATTTCATGTGGTTACTCTACACATTCATGTAGTATAATTTCCGATAATGAAGGAAAGAACGATTATTATAAAATCGATATTAAGTTATCCAGAAGAACGCAATGCCATAAACCTTGCTTATAAAACAGGTTCTTTACGTAGATAGTATTATATTGGAGATAATGACAGAGAACTCTATTCCAGGATTTGAGAACTTTGGCAGAACAGTATTTAACCATATATGGAGTACCTAATTAGTCAGACTAAAGTACTGAAAAGAACAAAGACATTCTTGGATATACAGATACATCATTTACAGAAAAATTAAACCACTAATCAATTGAAATCTGGGTTAGGTTATTTATGTCTATTACTAGACATAAATATTACTAGACATGTCTATTATGTTTATTACTGTTACTATTATGTGAAAAATGACGGGACAAGTACTACCACCCCCACCCCATAGTATACCCTAACCTCACATTTCATAGTTAACTGAAATAACTAAATTTTGCGTTATCAAGCTTGACCAAAAAAAAGAGGCAGAAAAGTACAGTTGAGGCAGTCAAACGTCGGTAAATTCCATTGTGAGCCAATCAAAATTAAGATCATTCATGAAATGAATTCGTGGCGTATTCATAGAATAATTATTGGTAAAAATCAGTTAGATTAACAACTTCTAATATATAGAAATGGCAGTGCGGTTTGGTAATAATGCGTTCCGACAATGGCTTTTATGTTATGTTGCTTAGCAAGAAAAGTAAAACTTAATATTGTTGTTAATCTATGTACTGAAAGTATCAAATGAAATGTATAGACAACAAAACTGGAAAAATATTTGTTGATTTCTTAATTTAGAGTCTCTGTTGATTAAAGAGGTTTGCTTTTTATTAAAAATCTTGGTTATATAACAAAAAAACTTAAGTCAAAACAATTTAAGCTTAAAATTGAATCGATATTTTTACTTTCATTATAATATTTTTGCACTAGGTGATCGTACACTACATCTTTACTTTAGGCTTATTATACCAACATTCACTACACTTATAAGGTTTCACGCCCCCCACACCTCTCTCACGGCTCCCTTGCACCCCATCACTAAAATCGTAATGGGGAAACGATAATCGAACTATTCTATCTGGATAAATGCATTTTGGCTTTTATGACTCTTCCTATTTCGAGAAATCAAGCGTGACGTGAAGTGACACACACGAGCTTTTATAAAGGTTTAGATTAAAAACATCATTGTTTCCTAATCTCTAATTGCAGTAGTATTGTTGTATAGTTTTTTTCTGTATTAGGTAATATTTGTTTTGTAATAATCGTTTTTATCTATATTGTTGGAAACATATTACGCTCACGCAAGTTACTTGTATAAATAATTGTTCTTCTTTTGAAAGTTATTTTAAAAATTACAATTACTTTTGATCTGTACTGGATTGAACATACTGAAAAAGACGAAAATCGAAATGTTGATAAAAATAATATAAGCGTTATAATACCTGAAGTTAATCGTACGTTTATGGAATACATCATTAGTTTTAAGGTATCGCATTCTGTATAATATTGGCATAGTTGACGCAAGGAATGCAATTTATTTGCATAAATGATGCACCGTTACTGTAATCTTACAATCTTACAAACTTAATTATTGGATATTTTTGTCTTTTCTCTATTTCTCTCTATATATTCCACCTCATGATGCGTGACATAGACAACCATTGGCGTGTAACGTTTTCTTTGGGGCTGGATTTGTATTATTAAGTACGTTTTTATATTGTATGGAAATAATTATTAATTTAAGCATATTTAATAAACTTGTTTTACCAGATGGCGGAATCGTGCGAAATAATGATTCTATCTCTGTTGGGCGGATTTTTAGCTTGCGAATGGAAAATAACATCTGTCCAGGAAGCGCTTCTAACGTCAGTAAGTATAACGTTTCTTGTATTTTTTTATAATTTCTGACAGAATGAAAACAGTAAAGTTTATTATTAATAAATTATGTTGTTCCCCAGTATTTCATCAGGAAGTTGGAGTTCATGCAGTCCTAGACATAAATCGTATAACACTCTTTCTAACAGCACTAAACATTAATCAACTTTTTCTTAATTAACCAGTTTTTTATGCTCTCTGTCTGCACACTGATTTATGTGCTCTAGTCTCAGTGTGCGTATTTATGTGTATTTATGGTTATTTAAATAACACTTAAGAAGCGCGTAGGGTTAAACAAAGCCCAAATTAAAGAACTCATTAAACTGAACGTTTATGCAAAGTAAACTTTACTTGTTCTGAAGTAAAATGGGAATAAATGTGTAAGTTAATCGTGTGATATCCAGTAACGAAATATGCATCTATTATAGCACAGATTTTGACAGTACAAAAATTAATTCCGATGTGTTTTAGTTAAGCACAAAGCTATACAATAGGCTAACTCTGCTGTGCCCACCACGGGTATCGAAATCCGCTGCACTACTGTGGGCCATTCTGATGTGAGAGAAGAAGAGAATAGCTCAGAAAATGGTTTATGCAAACCAAATAACTTAATAAAAAGAAAGTTAAAAATTACAAGAATTATTAAAACTTGATGTTGAAATAGAAATTGAAGGAAAAACGATCAAGTAAAACTGGGGAATAAATAAATCCATTTTTATTAGTTTCTCACATTTATCAGTTAAAATAAAGGCTTCAAGCTAAAACCATATTATTTTCAATTATGCGTTAACTTTAGTTAAGTTTCTCACTGACCGATCTTGATCTAGAGTTCCATAGAAAATGATCCTTAGGATCAATCGTATGATTAGAAATTGAATATCACTATACATTATCTTCTAATGGAAATTATAAGACCCAACGACTTGTTTATAGCTTCCTTATAGTTAGTTGGAGAAAGTACAAGAATTTATAACGCTATTAGGATATACAATACAAAACCCAACGACTTGTTTATAGCGAAAGTACAAGGATTTATAACGCTATTAGGATATACAATACAGAAGTGCCACTCCAGCATTTGACTTCGCTGACCCTTCAAAACAATAAAGTGCTTTGTTCAAGTATATACGTTTGATTCTTTATGTCTGTTTATATTTTAGTTTTTATTATTATTTTAAATTGTTTGTTTACATATTTTCCACATTTGGCAGATGGTGTTTCTTGGAATGGGTATTGGATGTCCGATTTTGGGTAAAATGACCGATACATATGGTCGTATAAAGGTAGGGGACACTCATTCTACTTATTCTGGATTGTTTCTGTAAGTTTTAATGAGTATCAAATGTGGTTAATCTTTCAAGCGCTTTTTACGTGACATAATTTATGGTTATATATAGGTTCTTTACATTTTACTTTGTAAGCTGGTATGAAAGAAGGGTCCTAAACTGAACAAATTATCAAATTGATTGTAAGTTGAAGGTTAATGAAAAGAACAGTTAATAAAACTATAGGAGAAATTCTCTTAAATAGGTAGATACTAAAAGGCCGGTTAATTTGTATGCATTTTATTATTTATACCGACCACACACACATATCATATATATATATATATTACACACACACAACCATACTTAAAGTATACGTTTATACGTTTTTATGATACACTTCAGTTTGTTATGAAGATAACTTAAAGTCGACTTATGATACCAGGGCACGGTGTCTCTTTAGAACCTGAAAATGTTTACAAAAAATAGAAAGTTAGGTCATTACTTCACTTAGACAAACACGGAAAGTTCAAAGGCGCAAATTGCAGAATTTAGAATCTCTTAATTTAAGAATTCGTGAAAAATAGCTTTGACTGTGCATGTACGTTTTTCTTATAGATAATGATCCATTGTTACAGACAGTCACTAATTATCAAGCATAAGTCACTATTGTACTGTATAACAAAGTGTTTATGGTCTCTGAATAATTTAGATCACTGCAAGCGTTTTTATAAAAACCTACATTTATTATATCACTGCTATCTTTATCTGATGTTTCTTGTTCTTCTCATTATATTTGTTTTCGGAGCTAGGAATATTTCAGATTAAAACTTGAGTAAGGAATCATGTTATGCTAATATAATAATGGGTAGGAAGAGTTTTATTAATGATGGAACATACTACGTGATTCGACAAAACATTGGTCTGTTTTCTTCAGGTATGATATGTACGAAGCAATACCGAGCTTATATATACTATTATAGTTACAAAGATAAAAGACAAAAGGTTTGAATGTCAGCAGGTGACAGGATATAGGGAAAGATCAAGTCTAGTTAAATGTACGAACGGTGAACAGACATTGTCAAACGCGGCTGATGTTGCTAGGGCCATTATCACGGTTTATTGAGAGATCGTTTGTTTTGGTGATTTCTATAGTTTCTTTCTTTTTTTAGTTTTGGGTTTGTGTAGGAGAATAATTTCATCCCAATGTATTTTGTGACCCGTTTCGTATTAATATGTGACGTTTGTCCTATTTATTTATTTCCACATTCATATAGGATACTACATACACCTTGTGTTTGTTTCTTTAGTCGGGATTCTGTCAGGTTAGGTAGTAAGGTGTTAATTTTATGTGAAGTTTTGAATACAGTTTTTACATCGATGATCAAATTATTAAATACGCTAGTCATTTCATTGACAATTTCTGGCATAAAAGATATTGAAACAAATTTGTTATGTTTTATGTTGTTGATAGAAAGAAGGTTAGAGTTGACATAATATTTTAATACAACCCTATCTACGATGCTAGGGTTGAAACCTCTAGATAGTTCTATATTCTTCAAGCAGTTAAATTCAATTAGTAAGCCTTCTTTGTGGGTACAAAGCTGTATAGCACGATTTATGTAGGTGAAGTAGGAGATAGGTGGTGATTAGATCTTATATGTGGCAATGGGGTTTCCTGTATATACTGGTGCTAACTTCGTTATTTTGTCTTATAACACCAACATCTAAAAGGGGAGGCAACTGTGGGATTCTAATTATACGTGAAAATTATGACAGTGGGTCTCAAGGTGTCTAAGAATTCAATGAATTTAAGTAGTGTATCTTTCCTATATCGCCATATACTAAACATATCGTTTACATATCTTAACCAGATTTCAGACTTCTTGGTGTTTGTGAATTTGTTTCCAAATAGTACTTCTAGAACAGACACGTAGAGGTCACTAAGTAGAGGGAAAGTGGGAATCCCATCTTTAAACCATTATTCTATTAGTGACCTCTATATATGAAGGCCAGTTTTACAAAGTAGAGGGGAAAGTGGGGATCCCATCTTTAAACCATTATTCTGTTTGTAAAACTGGCCTTCATATGTAAAATAAGTGTTGTTTAAGCAGTATTCTGCGAGGTTGATAAGGTGGTCTGTTACAGGGTTGTCTTCTAGATTTTCTGTTAGACGGTGTAAGGCTTGTTCTACAGGTATTGAGATAAATAGAGCTTTTTATATCGAAAGATATTAAGATATTTTCTTGGTTGAGTCTAAATTTTTGGTTTTGTTGACAAAGTCTATCGTGTTTTTAATAGACAATGGGTTGGTTTAAAGTAGAGGGCTTAATTTAATCTATTAAGTATGAAATTAGCAAGGATTTGTAATGTTGAGCCTGTGATAGATACTTTTGGTCTGTAAGGAATGTTGTCTTTCTGAATAAGGGAATTTTTATCTTTAGCAGTAAGAATAGGGTAACCGTTGGCTAGTTTTTAATGATCGAAAGTACTTTGTTGGTAGGATCACCTGTGAGTAAGGTGTAAGATCCGTCCATTAATAATGTGTTGACTCCAGCTTTGTAATGTGGTTTATCGACAACTATAGAATAAGTAACCGCCTTTTTAAAGCTCTCGTTATGTATATCTTATTGTTAGATTCTAATTAATTTAAGGCGTTGACTTAACTTCTGTTGAGGTTAGGTTTTAGTGTTTTGTCCATATATGTTGAAAGTATAAAATTTAACACAGAAATCTGATTACTGATTTATGGTTCACTTGAGATGTTTAAAACTGAAGGAGGAAAATCAACAGGTTTAAAATGTTTTACCTCTTCTTTGTGGTTTTCTATCAACTTCTTCAGTTTCTTGTTTTCGTGTGCTTTTTTTCTTTTTTGCAATGTTTATGGTTATTAAAACCGTATCATTACCCAAGTGAAGATAACTTTTCTTGTTAAAAGTTTAAGTTATTCTCGTATCTCTTCTGAACTGTTGTACAAAGATAATCACACTTAATTGGTTCGTGTAATTAACATTATTAGATAATCATGCGGGCTTAAAAAAAGAGTTATTTATAACAGAATTTTAGCCTTGTTGAATTTATTACTTATGTTATCATCTAGGTAGTTAGAGTTAGCACTGTAATTCTGGTAATTTGTGGAATTCTGACTGTCTTCTCACCATCTATTACATGGATGATCGTATTTCGTTGGAGTTGTGGTTTTTTAATACCTGGTGTGAACGGGATGTAAGTATGAAAATAATATAAAAAAGTATAAATCTTGCATTTTACAACCACTCGTAATCTTCAATAGTATTTATCTGTGTAAATTTCGTATTCGAAAGATATTACGATAGTGTGGAAAAATTAGTTATAAATAAGCTTTAACCACACTATATTCTTTTTAGCGAATTATGAGCTTCTGTGTTATTATGACAATATAAGGAATTGTTCTGAAATCAAGCTTAAATTAAAAACCAACTTTTTGTTTTCGAATAATCGAAATATATAAATTGTCAAGCTAAATATTGATATATGCTTCTAATCTGTAAGTTAATGTTTAATATGTGGAGGTAAACTTACAAATTATGTTTATATTAACACTATTATTCACTATTTTACTTAAGTATTTAAACTTGATGTTTTTGATGTTCTTTTGAACTGTTTTTAATGGATAAAACATAAAACTATGTATGATACGTAAACGTTGAAACATAAAAAAAAAATCTTTTTTTTTCAGAATGGTCCTGTTTATGGAATATCTTCCCACTAAATTGCGCGGGAAATGCACATTGTTTTTATATGTAAGTTTTTTTTCATTTACTTGTTTGTGAAGCGAGACCTATGCAGTTTTCGAACATTTACTAAACTGTTTTTCTTTCACAGTTTATTACAATTTACAACTTTTACAGTAAGTAAGATTAGTTTTTAGAACAGGTACGACGTTTCGATCACTGGTAAGATCATTATAAAGGTGTAAACTACACGGTAACTCCTCTCACCAACCCAGTGTTAGATTTAAAAACCAGCCTTGAAGATGTATGCAGGAAAGTGATAATAGAATCAAATCGTAAATACAATCAGCAGCAACTAATCCCAAGTTAAAGACCACAAGAAGAGTCCTCGTCTAATTCATCTCAGGACAAAGAAGAGTCATCAAAACATTCAACATTCTAAAAAACAAGAACAATTTAATGAGCAATTTCCTTTTCAAACCAAAAGCAGGTTAATCAAAAACATCCTATATGAATTTAGTGAAAAAATACTAAACGAAATGAAGCCTATAAACAAAATTTGACATCAGTAAAAAGAAAAGGCCTAAAACTTCTTAGTAACAACGAAAACATTGTCATTCAAAGAGCCGATAAAGGAAACTCGATCGTTATTTTAACAATAAACAGTATGATTCCTTAATAGTAAATATATTGAATGATACGTCTAAGTTTACTCAGTCCAATATTGACCTTAACCCAACATATAACAAAATATTTAGAAAACTACTCAATATGCTATTAAAAAACTATTACCTTTAACCTTTGTAATTTTATTCATACAAACCAACCTATAACACCAAAAATCTACGGTTTACCAAAAGTCCATAAAATCCCTTACGCCCAATTATGTTTTTCTTTCAGTTGTTAGAATATTGTTTATATTAAGAACGTCGATGCGACATTGTTCGGTGCGGGTTTATAAGTTCCTGATAACTAGCCCTTGAATTCCTTTGATTTTTAATTGGTCCATTCTGTATTTATGAAAGTATATTTGTTTTTTACTTTTAATATCCTAGAAAGAAAAAACTTGAAAATAAGCTCATGAAAAATTGCTTTCGACCTTATGAATTCGTTGTTGTTTCTTTGGCAGCATTACATCGTCGAATATATATGTATGTTTATGCTTCTATGTTACATAGAGTGGCCTTATCTTCAATTTGTGTACATCCTGATAGGTAGATAAACTCCGTGGCTACGTATATGGATTCTGTAGGTTCTCCCCATACCAAGAATCCCTCTGAAACAATCTAGATCAAGAAATTTGGAAATAATATTTAACAAATGAGAGAAATGTTCATATTGAATATGTTATTATACTATATAGGGTTTCTGGGGCGTTGGTTCGATCGTTATAACTTTGACAGCTATGGCCGTCATGACAACAAAAAACTCCTGGCGTGTTGTGTTATTTATCTCCGTGACGCCTTTGATCATCTTTTTGATTTTATCAAAGGTAAGGTTCTATCATGCAGTATTAAAAATTGTTCAGTTTACTATCAAATTTATAATAATTTAAGCAATTGGAACTTATTCATTTCAACAAGCGCCAAACATTAAAGCATTTAAACATAAATATTTTTATATTATGAGAACATTTTGAAAGGTCTTAATGAAATATAAATTACATGTATATATGTTTCTGGCTTGAAAAAGAGCGTTTGCTCTAAACGTTTCCAAGTAAATAAATTTCTACTATAATTTTTAAAGATAATTTTTTCTCTAAAAGTATTTTCTTTATCTTATCACTTTCGCATTTTTCTACTTATATGTGTATACATACATACACCACAAACACATGATACTTTAGTGAATAATTAATCTTCTAGTGGTGTCCGGAGAGTGCTAGATATATGTTGGCTCATGGTAAAATCAAAGAAGCAGAGGATACTATCATAAAAATGGCGGAGGAAAACGGGTTGTCAAGACCAGCTGGTAAACTGCAGAATTCGTCTAATACAACACAAAGAAAATCTATTATATGTCTATTCAAGGATGAAAACACAGTTTTCTTTTGTTTGATTTTCTTGTGGTGAGTAAATAACTTGGCTTTTTTAGTTGAACGTTTTGTTAATCGTTTTTTAAAATATTAAATCAAAAATTAATGAAAAGATTACTTCTTTACCATGAAAACATTATATACACCTGGAAAAAAGTTAAGCACCCCCGTGTTTTTTCAAGTGATTCAGATT
>NW_013667033.1:95872-101516 GCF_000517525.1 Limulus polyphemus
AATAAGCAATCCTGAAAAATATTTGGGGGTGCTTAACTTTTTTCCAGGTGTATACTTAAACTAAAAATACTGTTTTTCGGAATACTGTTGATTCTTATACTTCCTTGTAAAGTCGAACATCAATACTGCTGTACAACTTTGCAGCCAGAGGCTCAGTGTGTCGATTTATAACTCTAAAAATCAGGTTTCGATACTCGTGGTGGGCACTGCACAAATAGCCTATTGTGTAGCTTTTCGCTTAACAACAACCAAACAGCCAAATTTATAAACTTGGTTTTAAAAGGCGCAAAATAACTAAAAATCTTGTTTTGTGAAAAGTTTTAAAAATATTTATGTCAAAAATTAACTGTTTTAATAACTTAGTATAACTCTGTTATATCTCCCGTTACTGTACAATGTAACATATTGCTCCTTGACTTTATAAATATAATACAAAAAATTCAAATGGATCAAAGAGAACATAAAGTCAAGTATGCATTAATTAAAAAAAACGACAAAAAACAATAGCAGCAACTTCTAAAGCAGGGCGGCCAGGCATGGCCAGGTGGTAAGGGAGCTCGACTCGCAATCTGCGGGTCGCGGGTTCGAATCCCCGTCACACCGAACATGCTCGCCTTTTCAGCCGTGGGGGCGTTATAATGTGACGGCCAATCCCACTATTCGTTGGTAAAGAGTAGTCCAAGAGTTGGCGGTGGGTGGTGATGACTAGCTGCCTTTCTCTAGTCTTACACCGCTTACCAATTTGTACTGAAAATTAGCGGAACCTTTATTATTTCATCTGTGGTTTTATTCGGTTAACCTGTACAAAAGAAGTTGATATTTTCTTTTTGTCTGACATATCGAGAACCCTCAAAGTTATTGCATTGGAATTGTGGTTTCTGCAAGTTGATACATAAGGCTCACATCAGGGATTCAGATTGAGTTTGTTTCATTTTAAGTGTGAAGCATAGTTAGTGAAGCATTGGCTCCAACCTGTTTTTATGAAAAGCAATAGTTGGACAATTGCTCATTAAAGTTCTAGCCTCTCTACTTTTGCAGATGTGTTGACTACAATTTTACTATCTTTGAGAATACTGATCAGGTTCCTAACTTTTTACAATGCTTAAATAGTAAACATGGTAGTATTAAGTTTAATGTTGAAAATCAGGAGGATCATAAGCTTCCATTCCTGGACACACATATAAATAACAATAATGGACATTTTAAATATGAAATTTATTATAAAAATAATTTAATTGGATTGTTTTTTAATTCTGAGAGTTTTATTCCCGATGTTTTTAAGGAGAGTTTACAGAAAATACTTTTTCATAGTGCTTATGAAATATCCAGTATGTATAATAATTTACATAAAGAATTTATAAGTATTATGAAATTCTTATGTAAAAATGACTTTCCAAATCATTTTGTAGATATAATAATTCGATGTTATTTTAATAAGCGAAGTGTACTAAAATATTGTATTCATGATTTATCTATTAGTTTACTTTATATGTGCAAATATTCATTGATTATTAAATGTCAGCTGAAGAATATCATCTGCAGGGTATACCCACAGATAGTGTTGATGTGCATTTTTAAATAATTGTTGCCTTAGCTATTTTTGCAAATTTAAAGACAAAATTATACTTCTTCATTCCTCTTTTGGTGTGTATAAATATACTTGTTCTTGCTGCCAAGAGGGTTATATTGGTTCTACCAAAAGAAAGTTAATAACTGTTAGTCATTCATGACTGTTTCAGTTTAAGAGTATTGTGAGTGTTAAAGTTAACTATTTTTACAAGCGATGATTATATTTGTTCCACCAAATGAAAGTTAATAACTGTTAAACATACATGACTGTTTCAGTTTAAGATTATTGTGAGTGTTAAAGTTAAATATTTTTAGAAGCGATGGTTTGTTGCAGGTTTTTTCACGTAACTGTTTACGAATTATACATTGTGTAGTCCAATAGTTATGAATTGGCGATTGTTATATTATTGCATCATGTTACTAGAACCTTCTGAGTTTTTCTAGTTGTTTTAATTGAGTATTATTGCATCATAATATCTCGTAGTGTATGGAATGTTGTAGATCTTTGTTCGGGTATAAATACTCGTAGAAAATGTAGTTCGATGGAAATAGATTTAGATTGAGGGATTGTGAGTTTAGCCATAGAGAGCATATAGTGGCAGTTTTTAAAGTGAAATTTTCACAGATCGTATTGTAGTAACAGAGTAGAGAATAATAATTCGTCTTGTCAAATTGTTTTCTAAAATAGTTGAAGCAGCCTGTGTGGACTTTGACGAAAAAGAAACAATTATTTTAAGCTCTGAATAAAACTATGATAACCAAGAGTGTAACGAACATTTGTATATATGTTTGACTTGTTTTAATATATCATTCTAAATCAAGTGGATTGTGTTCTGTCTCTTCAGTGTTGAAATTTATCGCCAACAAGTAACAGATACCTACTCTAAAGAATCGCGGCCTATACATAAAACATCTCAATAAATCGCACTAAAGAACATGCTGATACCAGATCTCTAGTCAAGTCTAATATACTTACACACGCCCTAGTTGAATGTGATGTTTCTGTAAAATCTAATTTGTGTAAGGTCTTGGCTAGGACCAATGATGAACACAGTCTCCTCATCAAGGAGACTTTGCTGATTTATAAAGTGAGGCCCAAGATCAACGATTTCAGTATTGCTTGTAACTTATTAGTAAAGCTTCAAAACGTAACTATTGAAGTTGTTTGTGTAATGATTGGGATTTCAAAGTCGTATTTTAGTTATGTAGAATGAAGTGAGAGTTTGTAAGTTAAGTTATTTTTACTTAGTGGTTTCATTTCACTTAAAATAATCTATATGAAGGAGTACATGGCCCAATGGGAATATTCTATATTAAAGTCTTGATTAGTTGTTTTTGTTCTTACACTCTCTATTTAAAGCTTCAAAGTACACTCTATTACTTGTCCATTGTACTATATTTTTGTGTACTGTGTAGTGGAGTACAGTTTATTTGTACTGTTAATTGTGAATCACTAAATATTTTGCTTTGTATAAACCTATGTCTTGGCTCCTACTTTGTGACTTAACTGTCACAACTCGTTGGTAAAAATACACCCCGATCCGAGAAACTCCAGTTTTTCGCGGGCCTAACTTTACTGCTTATTTTTTTATCATCCGCGAGATTCCACAAAAGTTATTTTTTATTTAAGTTTATCAAAGATTATTATGATTATCATATTTTTCTTAGGCAAGGCTTTTTATATTCTAGGTTTTTCCTAACGTTTGTATACTACGGCATTGTTCTTCTGACTCCAGAAGTGATTTTACATGGCGGACTGCCAATAAAAAGTAGGTAGACTTTATACTGATAATTATCCGAAATGTCACCTATGTAGTATTTGAACATAGTATTGATATTAAATACTAAAGAGCCATTTGAATGTAGTTTTATTAGTTCAAATCCTAGTGAAATTATAAAGTTTAATGCTTACTTGTGTAAGTTTCATAACCAAATACTTATTAAGTGTTTGTTACATATTAGAATTTCAAATAGTCCAAAACCGAATTAATTGATAATTCAAATTTAATAGTTAAATTGTACTTTAGATTTGGTGTTTCAATATATGCCGAGATATGGTCAGTTTATGATATTTGCCAACGATATTGATACACACAGTTTTCTTTTTTAACACAAATATGTTTTAATATACACACAACAATATAATTTACAATAACTATTATTACAAATAAGTATTACAACCAATGACTTATAAACAAGAGTTTCACAAACTTACAAGCAATATAAAGTCTTCTTTCTTATTTGGAACTTCCTTGATATCTTATCGAGGGTTCACGATGAGTGAGTTAATTACGAGTTGATGTAGGTACGATTCGCTTAAAGGGAAGCCAGCTAGCTTTGTCCTTCGTTATTTATCGGCCACATACGTCGAGTTTCCACGATGAATTTATATAATTTTTTGGGTAAAAATACTAATGTCCGATGAGAATCCACTGAAGTTAAATAATTTGTAATGTTCGAACTTTGTAAAGTTTCCTGGTCAAATATCTGAAGTTTTCCGATTGATAAGCGTTATAATAATCACAGTTATAGTTTCCAAAGTTTATAGCACCCTGACTATAGCGAACTAATAATAGATACTCTCTTTTGGTGCGGTGCGTTAGTTATATTTATAGGCATGTAGAGGTTTTCTAGAAATTTCAGTTTTACGTAACAACACTGGGGCTAATACAAGTATTTACATACACTCATCTATTGTTGATTTTTACTCTCAATAATCTTCTACAGCTTTGGAGAATAGACGGGAGTTTTGCAATACATATTCAACAGTATAAGCTATGCATGTTTCTAAATATAACTTTAATTTAAACAAACGTTCATATTAAAATAAATATATAATAACAAATTCGTTACATGTTATAATCTTTATGATATGTTAAGAGAGGGAGTGGATAAGAAATTGATATAACTTACATAAAGCCTCATAATTAAGAAGTATTTGTTGTTTGATTTTGTGTAATAAGTTCTCTTCGTTAATGATAACCAAGTTGTATGTAAAATCTTTTATGTCTTCCTTAATTTTCAAAACCTTAATTTATGACTAATATCTTAACTTTCTATCAATGAGAGTATTGTGTTATTAAGATAAGCTGACTTAACATTTATATTTCATAGTCCGTTATACACGACTAAAGATCTAGCTTCTATTTATGCTATTAACAATTGTTTTATTCTCGGAAATGAAACTCTTAACTTGATGAAAATTAAGAAAATCACTTCATAAAACACACTCTCTCTAAACTCATTTCCTCCTGTTGTTTTTTAACAAACATTAATGACGTTTGGTAAAATATGTGCAAGGTCAAGAACATAGGGTAGGTTATACAGAGTTTTCCAAGTAATATATTTATTTGACAAGTTTAACAAAATAAATTTACTTTTGTGTGTAAAACACCTTTACATATTAAATATTTAATGACCTGTAAGCTTTAACAATATTTAGTACTTATTAAGGAACGTTTGAAAAACGATATTCAGTACATTTTTTCTCTACAGCTAGCCAACCTGCAAACTTGACTGTTCCAGAATATTACATGCCCTGTAAACCACTCTTGCTCTCTGACTACATCAGTCTACTCTTGACCACAGCAGCAGAGATCCTTGGTAATACGTAATAAATGTGTGCATAAAAAACATATAGGTTAAGCTAGACTGTTCTTTTTTTTATGATGAATTTTAAAATTTTAAATTTGTTGAAAGTATTGTATTACTAGTGCTTCTTAAATTGAAACCCAGTAAAGGTTTCAGTAAGAATACCTCATGACTAAGTTAAGTTGATTTTTGTTAATTTTTTTCATAAACATTGGTCTTCATTTAATTTTTACATTTTATTTACATTAATTTTACATTAGAAGAAAAAAGAGAGAGAGAAAGCAATTTGCAAGTGTAAAGCTTAAGTTTGTAATGAGCTCATCTTCAGAATCTATTATTACTTTGTGAAAAAATAATTTGCCAACTTCTTTCTTTCGTCCTCAAAAAAGGCCCGGCATGGCCAGGTGGATAAGGCGCTCGACTCACAATGTGAGGGTCGCGGGTTCGAATCCGCATCCCACCAAACATGCTCGCCCTTTCAGCC
>NW_013667033.1:101620-110984 GCF_000517525.1 Limulus polyphemus
CACTATTCGTTGGTAAAAGAGTAGCCCAAGAGTTGGCGGTGGGTGGTGATGACTAGCTGCCTTCCCTCTAGTCTTACACTGCTAAATTAGGGACGGCTAGCGCAGATAGCCCTCGTGTAGCTTTGAGCGAAATTCCAAAACAAACAAACAAAACAATCGTCCTCAAAAACAAACAAACATCAAATTTAAGGCTGGAACGTAGTACAAAATAAACATTTAAGGTTTTTATATCAATAGAGTTGAATGTTTTTGAAACTATTTCTGTGATAAAAGAAATATAAGGGATAGTTTCTTTCTAGGAGTAAGAAGCATAGTTGGAATCGAATGTCTAATATTCGTCCCTTTTCTTTGCACCTTTGTCCTATTGCATCATATTCTTTTCTTATAAGTCTACTTGCTTTTTTTTTCATATAATTTTGTCCACACAATGTAAACGATAGTCTATAAACTACCTCTTCTAAATTTACTATCCTGTCCTGAAATGCAAATAATACGTTTTTCACCTATGCCGGGGACAAGGTGAAATGCTGAATTTAGTGATACTTGGATTTCATAATAATCACACGATAACAGAGCCCACTATAGCTCCATATATTGTTAATATGCAGGGTTACTTTTATTTTCTCTATGTTTACTGATATATATTGTGGAACCTAGTATTTTTGGTGATGCATATGTACCCCTGATATGAATTGTTCAAGTTAAAGGACATATGGAGATATTATCAATGAAACATTTACAAATCCTCAATATTGACCCATTTCTAAACAAAGTTTTCAGACTATTGAGTTCGGTATAAAGGACGACATTGGTCAACCTATATCATTTGAGCAAGGAAGAGTGATCATAATGCTCCACCTTCACCATCATGAAAGTTCCTTACTGTCAAGAACCAGCTGTCTATGACACCTAGTACGATTACCAAGTGAGAAACTGTTTATCTTATTATGCTGGTAGTCAATGGCAATGAGGAAACAAATTAGGAGACATTTTGAGTAACTTGATTCATTCGGCTATACCATTTCTGAAAAAGAAGCACTAACCTTAGGAAAACAAGCTGTTCAGTCAGGCATAAATTTATTATCTCATGTTATAAGGAAAACCTTTTGTCAATACTGGAAAACAACGATTAATACAACATAGAAACTTTACTGAGCTTTAATGGTGAAGCTAGGAGAAGTCATTTGATATCGTCTATGTAGATAAAAGACACAGCAGGTAGTTTGACGATCTCCATTTTAACAATGGTGAGAACAACAGAGTCAAAGACCAACACATAGACACACGTGGTAGCAAAACAGTCAACATGATTGGTCGTCTACATTTGGATATATTTTACAGAGAAAATTATTGCCTGATGGTGTAAGCTTAAAACTTCGACTCAAATGAAGTAATAATTAGTTTTGTATTATGTCAAATGATTAATTGGGATTCAGAATTGTACTACAACATGTTTTGATCTATGCTAGAAAAGTCAAGATCAGCCTGCCAGTCGTTGTGTCATGTGCTGAAGCATTTCAGAAAGAAACAGCTAAATAACTTATGAAATATCTATAGTGTGCAAACCGTTTTCAATTCCCCAGGGAAATTTACAAGCATCTATTGATAAAGCTTTTTTAGGTTAACTACCTACATGTGTTTAGTGGATCTTGGAAGAAACATCCATACAATTTCAAACATTACAGAATCAATTTCATGGCAATCAACGTGGATGGAAAGCAGATTCCCACTCAACCTTTACAACCAGATTATATGCTGAACTATATGCATGAAGCTACGAAACATTATTTAGTGGAACTAGAAAACAATTTCAAGATCAAGGAATTGATAGAGGATATGATGAATACTCGGGAGGATATACACTCTTTACTTTTGATATTACACCAGATCTATCTGCTGGAGATTCTCACTTTAACTTTGTGAAACAGGGAAATTTACAAATTTAAATACGTTTTGGTAGTGCTTTATTCAACACTATAAATGTTGTAATATCTGCAGAATTTTAGTCAATTTTAGAAATTGATCAGTCTAGGAACATCATACCTGATATCTAAGAAGCTATGAACACAGTAGAAATTTATTCACTACTCTTGCAAGATTTTGTACATGGAAAAAGTTTATAGGTGTATTTGCCAGTGATCAACTACCTGACCATGCAGTAAAACAATTATACGTCATAAACCTGGATCTGAGTCATAAACCCAGTAGCCACTTGGTCTGTATTTATTTTGGTCACTCTCTCTAACAACCCGCCCTCTGGTGAGAATTTCCGGAACTATGACGTCATCGACTTAAATAGCATCACCCCCCTTTCGTTATTGTCTGGCAACCCCTCACTGAGAGGTATCCTATGGACGATAGAGTGCTGCCTTAACTACTGCTTTGTGTGTCCCTTCTAGCTGTTTTTTGCTCATGGTTACTTGTCAAAACTTTTGGCAGGCGAATATTAATATTTATATTTTTTTGCTTCTCTTCTGCACCTGTCATGATATCATTGATAGAGAAAGTGCCTTAAGTACTAAATCAGGGACAGAATATACAAAGCTAACAGCCATGATGTGTTCTGATAAAATGAATATTAGTGAAGAAACTGGATAATGTGACAGCTCTGGCAGATTACCATAGCAATAATAAAAGTTTTTGTGCGTGGTTACTTCTCAAAACTTTGGGTAGACGAAAATTAATGTTTATATTTTTGTGATTCTATATATTTGTGTTATTGGTAGACAAAGTGCCATAAGTACTAAAACAGCGAGATGAAATATAAAAGTTAGCAGCAATAACATGTAGTGATACAATGCATTTTTGTAACAATTACCATAAGGAAGAAATTGAGTACTCTTATTTTTTTATCTTAAAAAAAAATATTTTTATTGTTACAAATAATTTAGTCCACAGGGTTACTGGGCTTTTAACTGATTTAAAAATAAAAATAAAATAATAACAACAGTTTTTTTTATTGGGCTATGGGTATTAAATCGTTTCAGCTTTTGTACTGTAGTACCAAATATGTTGGTTCTTTATCGGAATTGTTCCTACTCAATTTATCGCGTCAGACGGAAGATTTTTATATGCTACTATCACATTTATCAAATATTTATTAGGATGCAGTCAGATAATTCTTTCTTCCTTTTATATTTACTTTCATCTTTCTTCTTACAAACATAAAATATAAAGCCTCATAACGTTTAAACAGATATGATTTTCACAGATGTGATTGGTGCATGTTACTCCTGAAGTAGATATCAAAAGTGGTATCATGTGATGTCATAGAAAGAAATCTTCACTGTGAAATACTGGGCATATAGATGAAATTTTACACTGCTTTTTTGTTTTTAGAATTTTTGCGCAAAAGGGCTATGTTCACTAATCTTCTCTAATTTGAACTGATAGCCTATTGGGCGGGCACTTAATCAGCAGCACGCACCGTAAAATGTCAGATTAAAACATTAGCTCTAGGTTTTACTTAACGTAACATAACACTTTTGCAACTTTCACAATATATATTGTTATCTATTGTGTTTGGTAATAGGTGTAACTAGTGGAAATTGTAGCGTTTGTTAATCGTTTATAAACACATAGGCAACACAGTAGTGTACAGTAAATCATAACATTTCATATACTCATGTTACTACAGCTGTAAGAAGTAAGACTGTCACCAATACCGAACATATGTATTGTTGACGTTACTCTGTGTTGGTTGTATCACTTACCTAACAACGTTGTTCATCACTGCTTCATGGAACATTACTAAACTATTTTTGTGATTTCCTTTCGTTATACTCGATATATGTTTGCATATGTGTGTGTATGAATGTATATACATGTAAATACATTTATAAGTACAGTATTTGAAACTATTATGAAAATAATGAGGAAAATGATATAAAAGTCAAACAAATTTACAGTAATTTATTGATCGATTGCACTGTGATTGTTACCCACCCTACCATTCAGAAACTGCTAATTAAAAATATAAAGCAAAACAAAATTACAGCAGTCATACTATGCCAAGTAATCACAGTGTGGATCTGGTCACTCATTGATCCCACACCTGAAATATCACATGAAAAGTTTTGGCTGGACAAGGATAAGCCAAATTGGGGCAAGACTCCACTTTTCAGTTGGAGCTGTATGTAAGACTCTTGAGAGGGTATGTGAAATTGGCATTGTTAATAATAGAAGTGGTCGAAATAGAAAACCGAAAATCTTCAAAAATGTTGTTAAGCTAGACAACGGTCGTGTAGAGATCTTGGCAACTATTTTGCTGTAAATACGAGTGTTTATTTTACTTCGAGAACAGTGATACACATTGGCATGAAATAGTCTCATTGAACTGTAGCTGCTCAAAACTACTGATGAGAAGAGCTAACTGAACAAAAAAGTTGAAATGGATATTGCTTAAAAGTGGCCACAATTTTAGTTTCTGTGAATCAGAAACTCGTTTGAATACTAAAAATGTTTAATGTAATATTAATGACGCACTAATGCTAATATTCTACAAGAAAATAGTGTAGATCAAGTTACTAAACACAAAAATAACCAATATTATTATAAAGTAAATAAAATAAGATGTTCCTTTTTTGGGGAGTGAATTTACCATTATTAGCTGATGAAGGTAGGGAGCTAAAACTTGCTATAATTAAAGAAGGTATAATGCTAATGTTTAAATCAGGACTTAATAAAAAGAATAACAAATGGATAATACAATGAAAGAAAAACTAAACAATAGCCTCAGCAAAATGAATGCACAGCTCGTACCATTAAGAAAGCAAAAAATGAACGTGGAAAAACAAAGTTGTCCCAAAATCTTTATTTAACTTTCTCATTGCCGTTTGTTAGTGACAACATAAGTGGAAGTTAAGAAAATCTTAAATCCAAGTGGCTTTAAAGTGATACTTGCGAAAAAGTCGGGTTCTACACTTAAAATAATTTTTTTTGTAAAATCAGCGTTTCTACTTGTCCCTTAATTTTACACTTCAGGACTGGACGGTAAATTTAAAAAAAAAACGTTGCGAATACCGTTGAACCACTGTTCTTCAATTTGTTTTTACAATCAAATTCAGTGAGAGACTAGAAAACACAAAATTTGAAAAACAAGTGGTACGGATGGGTTAGGGTAAAATATTTGTTTCATCTGTAGAAAAGTACTTATTTGTTTGCTGTTAAGCGCAAAGCTACACAAAGGACTTGTTTGTTTGTTTTTAATTAAGCACAAAGCTACACAATGGGCTATTTGTGCTCTGCCCACCGCGGCTATAGAAACCCGGATTCTAGCATTGTAAGTCCACAGACATACCGCTGTGCAACTAGGGGGACACAAAGGACTATCTTTGCTATGCCCACTGCACGTATCGAAACTTGCTTTCTAGCGTTACAAGCCCATAGGTACTAATGAGCTATCAGGAGTTAAGGAGGAGGAGGCAAATAAGGCTGATCTCTGATGAAGTTTACTTGGAACTAAAACTTACTGTAGATATTTGTAGTATTGTAAGTAACGAAATATGGTAGATTAAATAATAAAAGTTTGTTTGTTTTTTTCTAGGTGTTTTTTTCGCGTGGTTACTTGTCGAAATTTTGGGAAGACGAAAATTAATGTTCACGTTTTCGTTTTTCTACTCTGCATCTGTCATGATGTTATTGATAGACAAAGTGCCGTAAGTACTAAAACAGAGAGAGAAAATATACAAAGTTAGTAGTAATTATATGTTCTGATACAACGCTAGTTTCTTACTCAATTGATCTTTGAATTTTTATATGCTATTAACATATGAATCAAATATTTACTAAGACGTATTTCTTTCGCTTGATATTTATTTTCGTTTTTCTTCTTACAACGTAAAACACAAGCCTTCATAACTTTTAAACAGCTGCCATTATTACAGGTATGATTGGTGCAATGGCACTCCAAATGTAGACGTCAAAAGTAATGTTAAGTGACGTCATACAAAGAAGCTGCTATTTTGTAATGTTGGAAATGTAAGAAACAAATTCCATTGTTTGTTTATTTTTAGTTAATTTTGAACTAATAGACTATTGGACGGACATTTTATTCAACAGAACTCACTATAATATTATAGATTAGAAAATTAACTCCGGGTTTTAAAAAATCTAATATAACAGAATTACAATGAAAATATTGTGCTTAAATGCACTTTTTTGTGTGACCATCAGTTATTAACATTATATAAGTTAATACAGGTTAATTGGTGTAATGACTGATGGTAATGTAAAATGTTTTTTACTGTTCTACAGTTTCAAACACATAGGCAACATAGTAGAGTGCAGAATATATTGAAGTTATTACAACTGTAGGAAGTAAGCGAGATTACCAATACCAAATATAAATGTGGTTGGCATTAGGTGTGTTGGTTGTATAAAAAAGAATTTGTCGTATAAAAAGAATGAAAATGAACTGCAAATGTACAGCCATGTATTGATTGTTTACGACGTGATTGTTAACTATCCAGCCAATCAGAAAGAACTAAAGAAGTATAAGGCTAACGCACAGACATTTACACTATGTCACGTAATAACAGTAAGGATCTGGCCAGTCATGGATCCCACACCTGAAATACCGTATAACATGCGAGTAGAATCAAATATTTGGTTGGTCAAACATATCCATAGAAAAAGTTTCGTCAAGACTTCATGTTTTAGTAGTAGATGTATGCAAGACTCTGAAGAAGGTATGTGAAACTGGCGTTGTTAACAATAGAAGTGATCGAGAGAGAAAACCGAAACTCTTCAAAAATGATGTTAAGCATCAGGGTGTGTTCTTTACGTGTTCTTACCTGGAGATCAGTAATACATGTTAGCAGAAAGCGATCTCACTCAGTGCATAGCTACTCGAAACTATTGCTGAGAAGAGGTAATCGTACCAAAAACGTGAAATAGGCTTCGTATCGATGAAATGAGTAAAGCTGGAGACAGACGTGTGCTCTTTACACATGAATTCAAGACCGAATTGTTCGACAACAATTAACGTTTTACAGCTAAGAGAAGAACGATTTCAAGTTAATGTACAACACATACAGTAAAACCTGGTGGGGATTAATGCAACTTTACCACTGTATCTCGCATAATAGTGTCGATGATCTACATAAGATTCATTACAAGTACTGTCTAATTTTTATCCACCATACCAAGAATTCTCTTGTATCTTCCAGCAAGACAATGATTCTATGCGCAGAATGAAACGACATCTTGACAACAAAGAGGCCAATGAAACACTTACAAACACAGCTCAGCCAACACATATAAAATCAAAAAGCCACTAAGTATTTTGGCTGAGTTGGGCATAGTAATAGGGACATTTGGAATAATAATCCTCAATCCTACGAAAATAAAATGTATGGCGACAAACAAAGTGTAATATTGTATTGAAAACAAAGAGCTCGCATACAACATATTAGTGCTTTGTACGACTTATTCGCTTTTCTTTAGCATTTTACCCCCGATACTGTATACATGAAGACCACATTGTGGAACCGAGGATTTATGATTCACGTCCCGTTGTAGCAGATCAATTAAAAAACTCACAGTGACAGTCAAGTTCAACTACTAGATCAAAGTAGCCTAGGAAATGGCACTGGATGCTGTTGGCTCGTTACCTTATTTTCTTCAAAACTGTCTCAGTTATAACCTTTCCGTTTAAATATATTGTACAGACATTTTCAGGAGAGTAACTTAAAGGTTAAGTTGATCGTTTATTGTTGTTTTTCACAGAGCAGCAATCCCTTGTATCTTACTGTTTATAGCTAGAGGATCGATTTCAGGATGTTTTGGTGTTTGTGTACTCTACACAAATGAGGTATGTATTGTAAAATACTTAATAGAATATTGGGAATATTGTAAGCACTAGTGACTAAGTGTTTCTTGTTACTCACAAATAAATTGAAAATTATGTTTGTGCATGAGATACATTCACTTTGATAGATGACATCAGTGAGCGAAAACTAATGAAATAATTAATCATGGCAAATAACATCTTTATTAAAAATATTATCGTTATCAAGATAGCATATATAATATAATTTTAAAATTTATTCTTCGGATGTTTATATGATCTTAGACCTAAAGAGAAATTGTCTTTGCTACTGATGAACTGCCATATGAGACAATAAAAGACTTCTGTTACTCTAATCTATACCAAAAGGGGTTTCTAAAATATTTTTATACTATACATGTTTTCACAGGCCTATCCAACAAGTCACCGAGCATTCGCTTATGGTTTCTACATGATTTTTGGTCGCATTGGGGCTATAATCACTCCATTCGTAGCTCAGGTAAATTCAGTTTAAATAACGCACTGTTTATAATAGCTTTTACATTTAAACTGTTTTATTTACTTTGTAATAATAAATCAATTGTAAGAATTTTCTGCCTTTGAAATATTTTGATAGCATATAAATCTAACATTTATATCATCTAGAAACAATGTTCATGTCGTATTTTAGTCCGGTTTAATTTATTCAAGCGAATCTCACCTGCCAATTCCACAATAATTTTAATTGCTCCAAGGGCATGGAAGGGGCTTTCATAAGAAAAGGATAACAAAGCCAAATTTAACGAGTTATGAAAAGATCTATGGTGTTCAGAAAATAACCACTGAATTAAATTTCTTTAATCAAGTATGGTTCATTAAAAGTTTCTTTATTTAAAGATAAAGTTTAGATCCACTATTACGTGGGAATGAAGAGGTCACGTGAAAATATAGAAATTTGTATCCATATAAATTTTGTGTCGTTCCGTAATAGTTTTTTGTTTTGTTTTGATATTAAGCAAAACATGCACAATGAGTTATCTGTATTTTGCCCACTGTAGGAATGTAACCGTGAATTTAGTGGTATAAGACCTAAAACATGTCGCTGTGTGATAGAGAGGTATTCACTAAAACATGTCCTCTAGTGACTCAGCACTAAGTCTGAAGGCTTATAACGTTACAAACAGGATTTTCATACCCGTGGTGGATATAGTACAGATAACCTCTTGTGTAGTTATCTGCTTAACAACAAACAAACAGACAGCAAAACAAGAAAATACGTGTAATGTTTCCTAAATCGATTTGCTTCAACAAATAATTCACAAATGAACAATACATTACAGTCAGCTACAATACATATACAATGTGTTTAACAGGTTCTAATGGAGACTGAGCCCAAGGCAGCAGTGGTTATATACTCAGTTTTAGGGTTATTAGCAGGCATTTCCACGCTTATATTGCCATTTGACAAGACAGGACAGGAACTAGAAGTGAGTAGATCATATTTTTATATTAAATCTTAACATTAGAACTGGAATTATGTGCGTAAATATTTAAAGTTATTTCACATTTTACATCAGAAGAAATAACTCAAACGAA
>NW_013667033.1:111954-128764 GCF_000517525.1 Limulus polyphemus
GTTTTTTTATTTTTTTTTTTGGGGGGGGGGCTTTTAGATCATCAACCCTATTGGATCATTAGGCCACTTTTCAATGCTACAATTTGGTTATTTGGGCTTTAGGCCTATCAACTGCCAGGGTCACTAAGGCCGTAAACTTGTTGAGACTCCTCGCCATTACTGAGGATGTGCGTGGCTGGAATAATTAAGTGCGTGGCGTTTGATTGGTTGTTTTGCGTCCGCACAGCTTAGAGGGAACACTGGTGACAAGTAACATCTTTATTAAAAATATTATAGCTATCAAGATGATATTCCTAATAATCTCTGAAAATCTAAATGTGTTTATATCATCTTAGATGTGAGAGACACCTATTTGGTCTCTATTTTTATGAACTGTCATATGAGACAAAAAACAAAAAACAAAAAACTACTGTACATCTGACCTATGCCAAACGGAATTTCTAAGATATTGTTATAGTATACGTTTTCACAGGCCTACCCAACTACTCACCGTGCATTGGCTTATGGTTTCTACTTGATTTTTGGTCGCTTTGGAACTGTAGTCACTCCACTTGTAGCTCAGGTAACTTCAGTTTAACTTGCTGTATATAATACGTTATAGATTTAAGCTGTTTTATTTACTTTCTAATAACAATTAAGAAGCGCAAGGTTAATCAATTTTATGAACTTTGTGGTTTTAAAATATTTCAAAGGCATAGAAGTTTAACGTTTAAATAACATAGAAGCTATGTTGAATTCGTATTTTAGTCCCATTTGTTTTATCCAAACGAACCTCAGTTGTTAATTTCTTAATAATTTTAATTGCCCAAAGAGAAGAGAGGGGCTTACATAAGTAAATAAGTAATAAAGGCCAAATTTAACTAGTAAAGAAAAGTTGTAGGTGTTGAGGACGTAACCACCGGATTATATGTGGGTCATTGAAAGTTAGTTTATGTAAAATAAAGCTTAGATCCACTATTGCGAAACAACATTAAAATATTTGGATACGAGTTTAAACACCCATGTTCAAACTAACGTTTAACTGAAGAGGACACCTAGAAGTGTCTAAACTAGTATCCTTAAAAAATTGTTATTGTTATCCCATATAATAGATGTAAACTTAATGTTAGATTACACCGTATTGTGTATTTACCAACTATTAGATTGCTTGTCTGTTTTGTTATCATTCTGTGCTCTGCCCACTGTAGAGACTGAACCTTGAATTTTAGTGTAATAAGATCTCAAGCTTACCTCCTAGTTACAAATGGCTTTCGTTAAAACCAAAAATGTTATTAACTAACGAAAGTACCTGTCTTTGCTCAAGTTATTACGTTGATAGTGTGTGTATTCTGAACCCATTTTAGCAGAAAAATATAACCTATATACTTTTGTTGCTAAGCAATATGACATAAAAGTCATTGTTGGAACGCATTGTTGCCAAAACCATATATTAGAAATTGTTATGTAAGGAACCACTTATTTTCTATGTGGCTTTTGCTAGCTTGCCTCATTAAAAAGATGCGCGTGCACGCACGCACATGGATAAGATAAGTAATACCCAGATGCTCACTCTCAGGGTCCACTTAGTATGGGTACCAAATTTCATGTTTCTATGTTCTTTCCTCTTGAAGACGTGCGTGTCTGTGATTTGTATTTGTAATATAAGGAAACACTTCTTTCCTATGTGATGTTTCTCTAGCTTTTCTCATTAAAAAGATGTGCATGCACAAAAACACATGGATAAGATAAGTAATAGTACTTATTATGGGTCCAAATTTTCATGTTTCTAGGTTCTTTGCTCTTAGAGCTATGGCAGTCACATATTCTTTTCTATGTGGTTTTTTGCTAGCTTGCCTCACAAACCGATGCCTCGCGCATTAATAATACCCAGGTGCACACCCACATGGTTCACTTAGTATGTGTGCAAAATTTTAGGTTTGTAGGTTCTTTACTCTTGGAGCTGTGGCGGTCACACATAGACACGCCCTTTTATTATTATAGATATATATTCGAAATCAGTTTGTCTAAAAATATCACAGTGATAGAGAATAAATTTTAATTACTATTCAATAAAAGAAGAAAAGACATTATAGTAGGCTACATTAACTACACAGTGTATTTTACAGGTTCTATTGGAATCTGTGCCCAAGGCAACAGTGGTTATATACTCGGTTTTAGCATTATTCGCAGGAATTGCTACGTTCGTATTGCCACTTGACAAGAAAGGACAGGAACTAGAAGTGAGTAGCTCATATTTTTATATTAAATCTTAACATTAGAACTGGAATTATGTGCGTAAATATTTAAAGTTATTTCACATTTTACATCAGAAGAAATAATTCAAGTGATGACTGTGAAGTTATTGATCCTAGATAAACGTATATTGAAGTTGGATTATAATGCATAGAGGTAAATGTAAACTTTTATGTCTAATATAATAGGAAATTATATACCCAAAAGTCTTAGGAATTATTACTTTATTTTAACTTTAAAGCTCGGGGGAATTTCGGAACATTTTGTTAAAATATTCCATTTTCTAAAAGCTGATTTACGGATTATCTAAAAAAATAAGTACACTTTTATTTACATATGATAACCATTTATCAATACAAATGACCTGTACCTGGAAGAAAACATGTGGTACTGAAATCATAAGTCAAATTATTATGGAGCTTTCCTTGTTACTACTGTTAGTATTCTCTTATTCTCACCAAGATATCGTATAGCTGATTCAATATATATATATATTCAAACCATCTATACCAGTAAATAGTAATGTGACATAAAAGATCCTTCATTTGAACGTTATGCTTTACTTCTGAGGGGGCGAAAATGTCAGTCAAAAATTTATCCACTATTTACAGTCGTAAGTTTATGGACTTAAACGTTAAAATCCTATTTTCGATTACTCGCGGAAGACACAGCAGGTGTGGCTTTACTCTAAAACAAACAAACTCTATTAGAAAATTATTTATAGCCAAATTATTTATTACATTCTTTAACTAATTCTGAAATAAATCCCATATCCTGGCAAGATAATAGTTTTGATATATCAAAATTTTAATAGTCTTAGTAACTTTGCCATAAATACAATCTACCTCCGTTTCTAATTTTGAAGTACTGTCCAGAGAGGAAAGGTAGCCAGGCAGCAGCAACCCACCACCCATAATCCCTCTAATGGATTGACTGTCATTATAACGCACTCACAGCTTAAACTGGGAAAGGGGTCATTTTGTGGTATTGCGCGAATTCGAACTCAGCTCGCCAGTTCCCGAAATCCAGAGCGTTACCTTAGCGTGAGGGTCTTAATTTTTTCCTCACATTTTCTTTAGATTTTAAGAATATAAGCCTATTAAGATTAAAATAAAGACCTAAAAAATTAGTTTTTTATGCATATCTACTTTCATCAAACTCTACTTCCTTGCTGTGAGAACTATGTTGTTTCAAAAAGACGTTCAATAAACTCAAACGTTTGAAGGTCATCTTCAATCATCAGTGTCCTGCCTACAAAGGTATACATATTAGTGGAAGTATACGATATTTTAGTGAGCAAATAGAAGAACACTAACAATAGAAACAAAGTTCCAGAATAATTGAATATCAGAATATTATAACGAATCCACACTCAGTCGTCAGTTTTGGATGAAAATGAAAACAATTGACAAAGGTTTAACTAGAAAACTGAGACCACAACATACCCAGACGTTAAGTGTCTTCATAGTATTAACTGAACTATAAACTGTAAGTTTTTTACTATAGTTCTTTCAAAGAAAATTAAGTACCAGTTTTTATGTTTCTTAAAATTTCAGTTAAATTAATGTTTCCAGTGAATGTCTGTATTATGTATAGATAAACTGTCTGGAAAATCACAAAAACTTTGTAGTAAGAAATTCCCGATTGAGCACAACCTTAAAGAAAGAACGTAAAAAACTACTGTTTCTTACATCTAACCTTGTTTACTGAGCATAAAATGAGGTTTGCTGTATTTCTTGTCGGGAATTCAGTAGTTAAAATGAAAATAATATATCAGCAAAGGTGATGCCGATAAGAAATAAGATGATAAGTAAAATATATCTCATAGAATATTATACTAAATAATAAAAAAAGAAGAAAGGATACAAGAAAATGGTGTTAAATAAATCAGCAGAATCATTCCTGTTGAAGAATAAGAATGTTTTGATCATCAGGGAAAGTGATTTAAATAGAAAGAAAATTCGATGGAGATGTGGGCCTCCACATTGGTGGAGGGCGTCATAATTTTTCGCACAGCAACGTTCAATATGATGAGGCTGTAAACTTAATATTATTGTATCCTCTCAATCCTTCTTCGTGAAAAAATTGATAACAGTATTTAAGGTTTTTCTATCGAAGAATATGTATTTTAATTGAAATCTATGTAACATAAAACGAAGTGTTTAAGTTTGAGAAATATATTTCGATATAATTCGGTGTATTAGTCTGCAATAAACGATGTTATTAATTTCAGTGACTGAATCAGTTCTTCAGAAGTTAACATTGTTCACATTGCTATTTACGTTTCATAGAAAACTGGAAATAGAAAATAAAATTATGAAAACTATGAGTTTATCATATCAAAGCCGTTTATAAAGCTTTCAGTTTATTTCTCTACTAAAACAAGCTACGTTTATCGTTTACAAGTAACAGCTATTGGACTGGAAGAATCAAGCTTGAAAGTAAGCTTCTTAACATTGGCTGAAATTCACTCTCTATTCATCACCCACTTGTTTCTACTGATAGGAAGGGTGCTAAAATAAATAAAATGTTTCGCCATCTTAAACTCCTTAAGCCTTACTTTCTCAATAAACATCTTTAGGCTGCTATAATTCTTCTTACTAATTTCATTAAATATGTATCCTAATTGCTGGTGGTCGGTGTTCAAAACTGGATTGCCAAATATAGCAACATAACAGTTAATTGCATCTATATTACTAAGTAACAGTATCCACATTCTCTATCAAAAAATATATCAGTAAACCTAAAAATTAAACAGAGTATTTACTTCACGGTATATAAAGTCACACGTCGGGAGATGCATAATAAAGGATCCACAAAAGTAAGTTATAAAACACTTGAAAATTCGATTCTTTATATAGATCACAGACATAATGAATTAATTCATACCCTTGAATAATTTTCTAAGGCCAAGGTTACATACCTCTATGGTTGTTAAAGAGAGCTTGTACTCAACTGGCCAGGCTGCTGTATCATCTTTCACTTAGGCGATGCAGATGTTTGTATAAGTAGCTAGGACTACACATGGGCGTCTAAAGGATGCTGCCTCACGCTGGTTGGTTGCCTCAGGTGACGGAGAGGAGAACTTGGGACAAGGGGGTCACGCTATATCATAGTTATATTAAGTAACACCAGAGAGCGTCTAATTCGTGGCGCGTTGCTTGAGGCCGATTCCAAGACGTTATAATTACAACTTGTGTCATTAGAGGGCATGTTTTAGGTGCATAAAATGGGAGAAACAAAGTGTATCCAATGAGATCATCGAGCTTGCATATGGTTCGCGAGCAAACCACCAGAGAATGTTGTAGATCAACAGATATCAGCGTGTCTCAACATGTGACCATGTCATCAACTTTATACTTTTCACTATAAGAATAATCAAAGCCTTAACATTAATATTTCATCTTTTATAACATACTTTTCACAAGTCTATTAGTTTATAGTATACAATTCTTTATAGAGACTATTTTGTATGGGTTTATTAATAAATCATATATATAACAAATGTTTCGTTAAGTTTATAATGAAGTACAGTTTAACTTTACATATTACTTAATTTTTATGTTAGCATATGTCTGAAATCCCGAAAATGACTATTTCATAGTGTTTTATAAGTGAAACGTTCAAACTCTAGACATATAATGCATGTTTCACTAATTATAAAGTTTGATTATGTTTATACTAATGCATATTTACAGCTCTGTTTCATTCTTTTATCCAATTTTACCCACGAGTAATTAAACTCTATATGCTCATTTTTGATGCGACTAAATATAGTAATCCTTGTAATTTTCTAAAATATAAGACTTACTGTTCACTTAAATATATTTTTCTGATTTTCTCGTGTAATGAATTAGAATACCAACACTTACCAATCATTTGAGACAATTCAAATCAATAGAAGTGATGAGGCTTATGGTAATTATAGCTTTTTAACATACTGCACAAATGACAATAACAATTTTGTTTACTGTTTACCATTTGCATATACAACTCTAAACCAAATTTGATCTTTAACTAAACACATAGTTAGACATACACAAATTTAACATTAATGAATGAACTTGCTTAACTAGAGACACAATGATTAGAATTCCAAAAAACTGAGAAATGTTTGTTATAATCATAACACGATTTTTGTGTATGCTTGTCTAGACATTGATGACGTAATCATATGTCGAAGTATAGTAACACTGTCCACCCTTGTAACACTATAAAGTATCATGTGCAAAATAAAATATTTTGTCAAGTTATATGGGTAGCATAAAGTGAAATTGCTGAAACAATAAATTTTAAATCGTTGCATGATATTTAATTTTTTTTTTTTCTGGACGAGTTACATATAAATGGTCAGGAAATGTAACTAAATATAGAACCAATGAGCTGGTGTTTTAAACTGATTGTATTATAGTCATGTTCAGACATATCGATACATGACGTGTGCGTCATCGTCTCTAACGTCGACGGCCTAGTAAAGCGCCCCTAGCAAAGCACACTCTGGTAACACTTTGTGGAACTATTACGTAAATGTCAGTCATGACCGCCTCTCATGGCTGTTTGGCAACGCGCCCTTAGTAACATGCCCTCTGGTGACATTTTGTGGAAATATGACCTAATCTTCTTTGGTGACATCATTGATTCCTCCTTCCCTCCTCCTCAGAGGTCGACATAAATGTATCGCCCTTTTGCGACGTGCCATGCAACACCTGGAGTAACTACTAACGTTATATCCGAAGTTCAATCCCCCTACAGTGGACACAGCTGATAGCCCAATGCAGCTTTGCTCTAAAACAAAACCAACAACAAATACAAACTCAGCTGTCTGAAGGCATATATGCAGTGTTGCCAAATTATATTTTTCAAAAGCATTTTCGAAATAAAGTTTAAGTAAGAAACTGCTATAAAACAACTAGATTTTTAGAAATTGTTGAATTAGTTTAGTAATAATCTAAAGAGAACAACTAATAACGCTAAATATGGTCTATAATTCTTGAAAAATCATCTATAAATATGAAATTCTCTAACAAGTAAACGCGAGTCCCCTAGAGGCTTAGCCCCAAATTCACGACTGTATATAGTGTGTAGGTATCCTGACGACGTAATAAGTTTGACTTGTTTTAAAGTGATGGATTTACCTAACACTCTTACAGCTCTAAATAAGCCTCAAACAACAACTGACAGAGACTTAGATGAGAACAACTCGACAGTCGGCATTATAATGTCGGCCATCGAACAGTCAACATCTGGGGTGCTCGAAGATAGATTATCTTCCTTCGCCCCGCACGAGGTAAGTGTCAGATAATCGGAACTTAAGTAGTTTTACTAGCGTGAAGGAGTAATTTTGGCATAATGAGTAATAGATCTTGAAACACGCGGTACACGAGATAGGCGTGGTATGAGAACCTACCAGAGATCTATAAATCTAAATGCCGTGGCTGGGATCCATAAATCCAACGGTTAGAATTTTGGTGTGGGAGAAACGGAAGAACCCCGACTGATAACACTGACATCAAATACATAAATAAGATAGGTTTTGCTATCTAAATAAATGTTGCACTCCATCATTACTGTCAGAGTGTGTAGGATGATAATGAATAGGTTGTAGCATTTGATCCACATCAGATATTAAGTGTATAATTAGTCTGAATTGTTGACACCATCAACTTTTATTAGGTTTACTGTCAATATTGCCTCTAGCAGTAGGATTAATTTGTTTGTTAAAATAAGCGAGATTAGTTCTTATTCTACTTCAACTATTCCTAAGCACAAAATGTAGACAATTCGTGATGACATCTAAGTCACAAATTAACAAATAACACATTGATACTTTATTAAAAATGAACTGACCCCATTTAGGTACCACACACTCGAGTCTTGCTCTTTTAGTTGTCGCGTGATCGCTTGTGCTTCTCAAGTTGCCATTTGTTGTTGTTTACTGCGAATTTCATTGTATAGATCATCAGTTAGGCTACATTTGAAGTATTGTGTTGAGCCTCAGGAAGGACATCGAATTGTTAAAAAGGGTTCACAGAAGGGCTATTAGAATGGTCCCTAAACATTATGTTATGTTAATTGTGAAAGAATTTTTCTATGAAAAAGAGTCAGCGAAGTCACAAGCTGGAATTGTAAGCGTATCTTTTGTATACTAATAACATTGTAGAACCTCGTTATTTCTTCATTTCTTATAGTTAGTAAGCATACTCAGAAAGTCCTCCTCCTCCCTTAGTCACTTTATGCCTATCATTTATTCACGTAAAGTATTATGTTGTAAATAAGTTCTTATGTTTTGTAATTAACATTAGAAGCCAATGTATGTTGATATCCAATGTCTAATCATGCGATTGGTGTTAAGAATGTTTTACTATGGAACTCTTTAGATCAAGATCGGTCAGTGAGAGAGAGTGAATTAAATCTAACATATAATCGAATAATATGAACTTAAAATCTTCATTTTAATTGATGTACAAGTAATGAATAAACTTATATTTCTCATGTTTATTAATTCTCATGTTTTGTATTTATTCACCAATTTCATTTCCCATTTGCCTTTCACCCCCCCCCCCAATCAGTTTTCTGACCCATTCTCTTGTTCCCTCTCATCGGAATCAATTTTTCTCTGCCAAAATGTGTGCTACAGTAGATACCGACTTCGTCACTGGCGATAACTTGACTAATTTTACGTTCATTTCCAGTTTACTTCAGAGAAAGTAGTAAGAACTCAGTTTATTGGGTTTTTCTAATTCTGACTTTTGTTTAATCCATGTATGCTTTTCAAGTATTATTTGATAACTAACGCACATAGTAGAGCACATACACCAATACAACATTTCTTAATGTACAAACGTAATCTTTAAAAACATAACATATAATTATGAAAAAGTAGTTTATTATATGTAATAGCCTACATGACTTCCTGTTGTTATAGAAAGAATGTCAAACGATTGATGTCTAGGGATCTGCGAACGCCCACAAATAAAGCAAGTACTCGATAATGATATAGAAATTGACTGTTACTTTTACAAAAAAAGTAATGATAACTTCGATGACGAGGAACCCACTTTGAGACTAATAATGGCTGGAGACGGCTTGAATGGGTAATGAAGAAAAACTTTAATCTAAGTTTAACATAACAGCAAATGTACAACGTTTCGACAAGGTTTTGTCATCATCAGAAATTACAAAACAATTAATAAAACAAGTGAATGTTGAATATGGAATGTTATGATATTTTGATAAAGTATGTTACATAAATGTATGTACGTATTCACTTCTGATGAAATTTTTCCATATCAACGGATTTTTAGTCTTATTAGAAATAGAAGAAACAAAAAATATGGTTAAGAGCACATGAATAACAAACTTATTTATATTTGTATACTTCGGAAGAAGGTCTGTTCCATCAATATCATAAAACAACTAATAATAAGAAGAAAATATAAACAACAAATTTAGAAATAGCAGAAATGCATACAGTGTATGGAAGGTTTCAAGTGAAATGGACTTACTTTGTTATTTATTTATGGAATGTGGCTCGGCTCGCAATCTGAGGGTCGCGGGTTCGAATCCCCGTCCCACCAAACATGCTCGCCCTTTCAGCCATCGGGGCGTTATAATTTGACGGTCAATCCTACTATTCGTTGGTAAAAGAGAAGCCCAAGAGTTGGCGGTGGGTGGTGATTACGAGCTGCCTTCCCTCTAGTTTTACACTACTAAATTAGGGACGGCTAGCGCAGATAGCTTTGCGCGAAATTCAAAAAACAAATAAACAAACAAACTTTTTCATCAATAGTTCTTATCTGAGATGAGGTACTTTGTATTTTGAAAGTGTTTTTTGGTTCTAACGAAAATCGTTTCATGCTCTTGGATTCTGTATGTGAAAATGTAATTTATCTGCCCGTACGCGACCGGCTTGAGTCAAAAAACGTTCTCGGTAAACAAATAGAACTTAACATCATTAAAATGTTTACTGTCTGGCCGCTGTATCTATTTTAATAACAGAGCTAAAATCAAGACTAAAAAACGACCTAAAGATAATATAATTAAAGACGTTATTGATCAAAACTTTTATTTGCAGGTGCAAGCTATTTTTGTGCAAGAAAGAACTTTAAGTAAGAATAAAACATTGCTGTTAAAAGTTATAACATAATAAATGTGAAAGGCATGCAATGCTTTTTTCTCCCTAAAAAAAATTGAAATACATAAATAAGCGTCGCAAATAGTAAGTAAATTCAAGCCATTTAAAACTACCTCTATTTCTACACATATGGTGCATTTAGCGATACGATCTTTCAAATTGTTTAATACGAATTGAGAAAAGTAGGGATAATGTGAGTATATTCGTATGCCCTAGGTGCTATCCAGTATGCGTCATTTCCGGTATTCGAAAAGTTACCGAATAATCAGATTGTTTGATTTACACTCTAGTGAAGTTTAGCACTCGACATAGTACAGGCTCTCCTCCATCCAATTATGGGGTGTTGTCGCACCACATTTGTCACCATCCCTAATTCCGAACCACCGATCAGCAACAACCGTTTTTAGTTTTCATTATTTTTATTTTTCTCAAACACCATCTACGCAATGTAATTAAGATTTTTGTTCGTCTGTTTGTTGTTAAACACAAAGTTACACAATGGGTGATCTTTGCTTTTCTCACCCAATGTTTAACGTTATAAGCCTTCAGAATTGTGGAGACTGTAACTAAGATGCTTTAATACTATTACAGTAATTAATATTATACGCCGAACAATTTAGAAATCTAAAAGTATGAAATCCGAACAAATCTGTCATGCGGTGGGTCAGCGGTATGTCTGGGTTCGATTCCCTGTAGTGGATATAACGGATAGCACACTGTGTAGCTTTGCGCTAAAAATCAAAGAAAACAAATATGAACCAATTTTAATAAATAATAGTTATTATTATCATTATCTATCTACTCCAAATTTTAATGATAAATAAATGAATAACATACTTATCCATACCAAACTCCATATATTGTTGTGTATTATCTATTCCAAGCTTTAGTATTGGTAAAAAAAAATAAAAAAAATATGTTTGTGAAAACTCCAACCAACCTACTCGGTGATAAGCTTTCACGCTAAAAGTCTGGTTTCAATACCCGTGATGAGCACAGCGCATATAGCTATTGTGTATCTTTGTGCAAAAAAAGGCAAACATTTGTAATATTGTATTACACTATTTTATTTATTGATTCATTTATGCACTAGACGATCTTAACACCAGTCAAAACACAGTCTCTCTCTTCTCCCTCCAAATATGGAATCCCATTACAGCACATTTTTCAGTGCGCAGTCCAGGAAGGAAGATGCTATTTGTAATTCTGAATATTCAACTACATGGAGGCAAGTTGTTGGCAGTAACCACTTTTCCTTTATACTCTACTTTTATTAGTTATTGTGTACCACCGTCTTTACTATAACTATTTTTATTTTAACACAAAGTATCCGATGCAAATATGATAATTTTATTACTATTTCTTTCACTAGTATTTTATACATGAGGAGTTTCACAACAGCCTAGGCACAGCTCTCCTTCCTCCAGGTTACTCCTTAAGGCTTTTCTAGTAATAATTCGATTTTATTTTAGTAGTATCTGTCCTTTCCATATACTTTCACATTCGCTTCACCTTCATACTTCTGCCTTCTTTCCCCCAGTCTTAAAGTTGCCCAATGTGACCTCTGTTTCAACTATTTTTATTCTTTCACTCTATGTAATATTTCATTAATTACATAATTTGGAGATCTCACCATGTTGCCCAAGATCTGCGCCTTACCACCTTGGTAATACACTTTCTTGTCAAATGTTGGGAAACTGTGGCCTAGAATATAGGTTATTATCAATTGAGTCTTCAAGCCTCTCAATGGTTTTATCTATATTCTATGTTTCCAGTTTTGTAAAGAAGTTTAGAAAGAATCTAAAGATTATTATCCTGTCATTATCGTTACTTTTAACCAGACAAGTGCATCCTCATATACTTCACTTTTTGTTTCGATGAATTGGATTACAGAGTTTTTTTACTGGCCATTCACAACACTAGATGTCCAGTACTCCACATGATGCCTTCACATACAATCACATCTTTCTTAACTAAGACATACATTTATATGGCTAGGGTCAGTCTGTACCCTTACACCCATTTCATGATTTCACTGATGTTGACAAATCCTCATTTATCCCTCCAGTGGACATATCTCTTCTAAAATATAGGTTATTATCAATTGAGTCTTCAAGCCTCTCAATGGTTTTATCTATATTCTTTGGATAAAACATGTTTCCAGTTTTGTAAAGAAGTTTAGAAAGAATCTAAAGATTATTATCCTGTCATTATCGTAACTTTTAACCAGACAAGTGCATCCTCATATACTTCACTTTTTGTTTCGATGAATTGGATTGTAGAGTTTTTTTACTGGCCATTCACAACACTAGATGTCCAGTACTCCACATGATGCCTTCACATACATTAAAACATTAAAATGTTTGACTGAGCAAAAACCAGGTAAGATGATACCAAATGAGAAAGCCAATATGCAATCTAGACTCTTTCGACAAAGGCTTTTCTAACGATATGAGATTTGTAGCGTTTGATCGAGGAATTTGTGAGAAAATTTCCAGACAGACAAATACAAGCTTTAATTCACAACATAAATCATACAAATCAAAAGCAAAATTTCTAACAAATATTATTTTACTTGAAAAAGCTGATATGTGAAAGAAAACTCTGGGATTGGAACTTGAACCCAGGGCCTTTGGTAAATAGGGTTAATGCTCTATCCAACTAAGCTATCTAGGAGAACAATATGGGAAACGAGGAAGCAGTTCAGGTCTGACAGGACTGGCTTTTATCTCATCATCCTTGAATTTTTCAATTAGTCAAACTATGAGCTGAAGTGTTTATCTGAGGTGTTAAACATGTTCAAAAGCAAAGATCATACGTTATCAAAGAACAGTGGACAGTGATAGAACTGTGTTGTATGATTTTGAACTAGCATATATTATGAAGATGCTGCAACTATTTCATTGGCGAGCCAGAGAGGAAGAGCCAGAAATACAACAGCTAATCTGTACAAGAGAATGGCCATGATATTATCATTAACCTCTAATTCGACATCACTGACATTAAAACTGATTAGCAAATAGTATGGCAGTATGACTTCTGTGGTTAACGTAGTTACAAGGTGAGAACATCATGTCTTTTATTTTTCAAACTTTTGGTTTGGGGACACTCCATTACAGTCATTAGGGTTCTTGGAGACCATAAGTTTACTTATGCACGGCAGAGAAAAGACTGAAATCTAAAAAGAGAGCAACAACACTCATTTTTGAGTAGATCTGATGCTGTATTTGTTGGTGTTAAATGTACACTAGGTCACAATTGCTGGGAAAAGTTGGTGAGACAATGATGATCGCTAGGAACTTTAATAGCACAATAGTCTGAAATGACTTAGTAATCCTTGTTTTCCAAGCAACCGGGGGAAATTTCATGATAAGCCTTCTAAGATATGTACAAGGGAAACTACATTATAATTAGTGTATGTATGTATGTATGACTTCATATTGCATTTACACACGAAGTCACACCTTTGTGTTTCGTTGGTCTACACTAGTCTTCAAGTTCTCTAGTAAAATAGTTCAGTTTTTGAATACCAGGAAAAATAGACTGGGATAAATTATGATAGAAAGAACATTGTTTACCTGGATGTTGTAAGATTGGCTTTTTTCATGATACAAACTACACTGTATTTCTTCACCCAAAGATGACAATACTGTAGGAGATATTATTGCTATATATGTTAGTGCTTGGTTGTATCAATAAATTTGTGATCTTGATATTTGCTCTTAATCTGTCTATCTGTGTGTTGGGTGTATACTTTCATTGGAAACATGAATTTTGATATAGGTTATATTAAATAACGCATGTGATCCAATTTCTTCTAAATTTCTCTTGTGCATTTAGTGGTTTTTAGTAATATGAAATTGTTTGTTTTTTTCACTGAAAACTGGGGGTTTCGTAAGAGATGACAAAGATACAGGTGTTGGAGAGTCAACCACGATAGTAAATGCTACTAATTTTTGGTTACTATATATCAGTCATTGTTAATCCTGGTTTGTAATATACTACAAATACCTTTATTTAGTATTTATAATATTGTATATACAGTAGTGCGCAAATATATTAGAACCCCCCATTACTCCTATAATTTGAGTTTCATTTGCCAACGAAGTAAAATTACTGTAGTTTAAAATGTTGGAAATGGTATCAATATACGCTATTAATGATTTCAACGTGCAACGTAAAACATTTTCTCTGCTAGTAGAGAAAATGCAACTGTTTCAGAGTAATTTGTTGATACTTATTCTAAAAATCATGTTGAAAATTACTGATCACCTCTAGTTTTCGAGTTATGATAGATTTATTCAAAATATTCTTATGTATCATAAAAATAACAACTTTTTCTTTAATAGATTAATTTATTCATTGAAAATTATGTTTGAGAATGTTCAAAAACAATACGTAGTAGCAATACCAGTTTAAAAAAGGAATGAGTATAAAGAGATTATATACTGAAAATATATTCATGCTATGTTTAAAACTTTTCTCATGGTATTATTTTTGGTTACAAAATATTTGTTTGTTTGTTTGGAATTTATGCACAACGCTATACAAAGGGCTATCTGTGCTTTGCCCACCGCGGGTATCGAAACCCGGTTTCTAGCGTTGTAAGTCCGAAGACATACCGCTATGCCACTAGGGGGCGGTTACAAAATTTCTGCTTCACTTGTTGTGCCTTTTGTGTATGTAAGAACCAAGAGTAACCTCCCATTATGGCAGGATTCCACCATCCTTGTTATCGCTGTTCTATTGTAGAAATATCTCGTAGGAAGCGCTCACCATGTTCATCGCACACTGCACCTAGATCATTTGAAAAGGAGCCTAAATAGGGGTGTAAGAAATGCATCTTTAGTGACATCTTAGATTCCATTTCTCTGTAGTTCTAGAGCATATCATCAATCATTACAGTATAGTTTTCATCTCAGTAATTTCCTAAAAAATGTTTGACAACCAGTTTGAATGATTTCCAGGCAGCAAGTTCTTCTGATTGAGCATTGTATCAAAATCATCATCCATTATCACTTCCCAAATCTATGGCCCAACAAAGGTACCTCCTTTAATTTTTGTTTCACTGGTTTTTGGAAACTTGTTGGAGAGATATCTGAAACCATTACCATCCTTGTTCCTTCCTTTTACAAAATTCTTTATGACTCCCAGTTTAAAATGAAGAAACAGATTTTGAGGATTCACTAAATTTTGATACTCGATATTCTGTTACCCTTTTATGTAATTCTCCTTCATTGGCCATTACTTATTTTTGAAATGATTTCTATCATCTCAACTGTCCCAGAGACACAAAAAGCAGAAATGTTTGGTATACCCAATCAGCAGGCCTAGAAGTTGTGCAATAACTTTTAGATCACCTCATACATTCCACCTGTGGTGATCATATTTGTTAGCCTCAAGTATGATCTGCATGCTTGGACAAGTTTATTTCATGTTCACAGCATGAGCAACGGGAATCGATGGATTAGTGCTCCCATTGTGCAAAATTACAGCTTTCAGAACTATCTTTAGATGAATTGATAAAAATTCTCCATTCTTCAGTACCTAATTCTTCCATTATCTTGCATGTTGTGATGAGAAGCAAGACTGATGGCGCCTTCGGTAGATTGAAACTCTTGTTTCTAGAATTGATAAAGTCCATTGCTTTGATAGGGACAAGTCACGAATCAGATCATTTAACTCTTCTTATGTAATTAGATGAGGCAGTTTAAGTTGATGTGCCAAAAGAACAGAATTACTAGATAAAGAAGATGAAGATGATTCATTGTCTTCTTCGCAGGACAGTTCTTCTGTTTCCCAATTCGTTAGTGGATGTGGCACTGGAAAACATCCCCATGAGGACTGGTTTTATTGCAGATACAATATCTGGATATTGAATGTACTGTTTAGTTTTGCCTGAATATCAAGAAACATTAGTCATGCCAAAATAACAGCCAGTTAGATTATTGTTGGGCTCATGCCATATCATACTTGCTCTCTTCTTATTCAGCCACTGTATCAAGCCAGATGTGCAGACTGTATAACACACATGTGGAGCCCAATGTGTTTTCTTGGTCACCAATTTTACACCAAAAATGGCGGTAGTAAGCTACCTTTACGTTGTGTGTGATCTTTAACATTCGTGAAACTGTTTGGGCGGATTGCTACAAGTTCTTCAAATACCTATATAATAATAGGTTTCTTTTTGGTGAGTGTGAAATACGTAAATACACCAGTTTGATTTTCGATACCTCACTAGTATGAAGGCTTGGTTTGGTCTGATATTTCATTGGTGGTAGTGTCCAGGGTCACTAATGAGGAGTGGAATTCTCCGAAACTAGTCTGGCTCATAGATACACACCACAATGAGATAATATACCATTCTAAGGTTTAACTTGTTGTTAAACAAATGTTTAAACAACTCTACTTATTCAAAGAACTCCTCGGAAAGAATTTATACCG
>NW_013667033.1:129189-131877 GCF_000517525.1 Limulus polyphemus
AGTTCTTCAAATACCTATAGAATGATAGGTTTCTTTTTTGGTGAGTGTGAAATACGTAAATACACTAGTTTGATTTTCGATACCTCAATAGTATGAAGGCTTGGTTTGGTCTGATATTTCATTGGTGGTAATGTCCAGGGTCACTAATGAGGAGTGGAATTCTCCGAAACTAGTCTGGCTCATAGACACACACTCCAATGAAAGAATAGACCATTTCAAACTTTAACATGTTGTTAAACAAATGTTTAAACAATTCTACCTATTCAATTATGTTTGGGCGATGTTTGCACTTTCGGACTTTACTTGAACTGGAGACAGCTAGAATGTTACATAATTTTCTAAAAAAAAACATAAAAAAATATATTTACAGAACTAGAGTTTGAAAGATTTTAAAAAACAAAATTTTGTAGAATTTGATTATATTGCAAGTATGATGTGAGGAAGAAGATTGGACTTTGTTTTGATTCAGTACAGAGTAAAGCAAAGTGACAAACTGAGTGAGTGAGTCAGAGGCAAATGAGAGAGAGGCGTCTGATTCCGCCCTTTCATGCTCAGTCGAGGGAATTCTCGAATGTTCTAGCAAACTACGCACATGGAGGTTTCGTGATTCTCGGCAAAAGCGGGGAAATGAAGCAAAAGTGGTGCAATTCGCTACAATAGTATATATGAACAATATAGTTAGAATTTTACACCAATACAATACAATCAACGTTTAAAGTTATAAAATGTGTATAACATTTACACATTAAACTGTCCAAGTAAACTTACTTTCACAGCATAAATCAATTCTACTGAGTTGATGGCATGGTATTTCCCATAGTGCTGATAAAATATTGAGATATTGCAATAATTCAAAATTTAGAGATGGTGGACAAATTCTGACTACAGTTTTGAAATCAGCATCATTAAATTACCCCGAATCACTTGAGTTTTCTCCAATATCATTTTTTCTTGTCCAGTGTTTTCTCACTTTATCATTATCTTTAGTATTCTGCACAACTATTTTAACATTTTAAGAGTAAAGTAACACATAGCCACGAATGGTTATGTTGATTAGATATTTTTTTAAATCTTTAGCATGTCTGCTGTTATTACTAACTTGTGCAATAATGTGATACATGTAATTTTTAGCAGTTCTCACTAATATATTGAGTTTTTCATGAAGTTTTCGTGTACGTATATAAAGAATGGTTTTTGTTTTCAAATATATCATCCATTACTCTAGGATATACGTTCCTACTAAATCTTCAAAACAAAGACAACTAAGAACCTTTGAGAAAGAGTCAAATTTCTACATGATGTTGGTTGTAGTTTAACAGCATTTGCTGCTCCCCAAGTACTGTGAACTATACACTGGACAGATAGAAAAGAAACTATCCTATAATCATTAGACAAGGCAGAAGACAGAGGAAAACTTGCTTAATTATTTAAAATTCAGTTACCTGAAAAAACGAAGAAAAACTGTGAAAACATTACTGTTTGAATTAACAAGTCACACATAGAAAAAGTTTCAAGAAGTACAGTCATGACAATGTTGCAGAAATGTGGGCTTAAAGTTTCAAGAAGTACAGTCATGACAATGTTGCAGAAATGTGTGCTTAAAGTTTCAAGAAGCACAGTCATGACAATGTTGCAGAAATGTGGGCTTAAAGTTTCAAGAAGTACAGTCTTGGGAATGCTGCAGAAATATGGACTTTTGGGAAGAGTAGCAGCCAGAAATCCCTCATTGTGAAATTAGAATAAAGCAATGATACTAGCTTTTGCAAAATAAAATGTATCCTTGTGTTTGGAACAGTAGCATAAGTGCTTTGGACAGAAAATATTAAATTTGAACTATTAACTTTGAGCCAGCATATCTATTATGGTCACCAGAGTGACACTTATAGGATACAGAAGGAATGCATTGTGCAAACAGTAAAACATGCAGGATGGTCTATGGTGGCTTAGGTATAAAGTTTGTGAATGTTGTTGGCTTTCTTCCCAAAACTGATGGAATCAGAACCAGTATAACCGCCATAGTATATTAATGTGTTATGCTATACCTTCTGGAAAGAAACTGATTGGGCAGAATTTCATATTTTAAGAAAATAATGACCCCGAACACACTTTCCAAAAATGTTGACGTTAGTTGGCAAAGAAATAAAGCTCCTGAGATCTACAGAGAATGGAATGGCTGTCACAATGTCCAGACCTTAACTCCATAGAACAATTCAGGTTTGCTGAGCTACATATTTAATAAACGTGCGAGCTGCTAATGAAAGTTCCTGGAGAAAGCTTTAAAAAATGGAATTATACTACACCAGAAACTTTAAGAAGAATGCCACAAAGTCACATAGATGTTATTGATGTTATAAATGGATTGACTATTATCATTAAAGCCACTTAAAGACATTATTTGTATACTAATACTGAGATAGTTTCCTATAAGATTAATATGCAATAACTACAAGTTAGTTTCTATAGCATATCAATGACTGTTTTGTGTTTGAAGATCATAAAATGACAATTGTTGGTGTTCTAATATATTTAACAGTACCGTGTATGCATGCAATATGTATGCATGAATTTTAAATAGCCTGAAATTGAGTGAACTGATAAATTTAAAATTAGTAGTTAAATTGTAATTTGGATTTAGTACTTAAGTAAAAGCCGATATATAGTCAGTTTATGATATTTGCCAACAAGATT
>NW_013667033.1:132877-161790 GCF_000517525.1 Limulus polyphemus
CGCAATACATATTTAACAATATAAGCTATGTATATTTCTAAGTATAAATTTATTCTAAATAAACATTGATATGAAAATAAATATATAATACAAAATTCGTTACACTGGTCATTCGTGCTATATTTATACATAGAATATAATTCTTATGAACCACAGTGACTACCAGAATACTGCGAAATATTTGCTTGGGAAATACCACATCAAGTAGCTTATACCAGAACCATCTAGTGAAAGAAAAAGAAAAATTGCATAATACTAATAATATTTAAAGTTATGTAGAATTCTATTTGAAAAATATTCATATCATTGGAATTCTACATCAGTTTAAACGTGTGTTTAGAACCATATATATATATTTTTTTTCTCTATCTTCTATGCACTTCTTATCCATAGGTTATGTATTGTAGTATACGTCTATTTATTGCTAATAATCTTTAAATGTTTCACAAAAAAAAACTGCCAGTCTCTAGAATGAAAAAGGAAGAGAACTTTAGATCATATTGAGAAAGAAACATGGTGTATTCGACGTTTTACTGATGTTGGTAAAAAAAATTAAATTGAGGTATTGATGATATATATATATATATATGTATCGGCACTTGTGTATATAATGTTAAAATAATAAATGTACAACGTTAAAATCAATATGCAATTAAAATGATTTCAAAATAAAGTTTCGATGTGTAACACGTCATATTCAGGAGTGAAGTTGCAAGAGATAAATTTCACATTTTCTTTAATATCACGTGACCTGTCTGTAATTTTGCATTCGTGTATGAACATCAGAACAGATCTCGTCACATTCTCAGACAGATATTTACCGAACCTTCATCTCCATTTTAATTGTTTGTTTGTGTGAATTTATGCACAAAGCTACACAATGGGCTATCTGTGCTCTGTCCATCACGGGTATCGAAACCCGGTTTCTAGCGTTGCAAGTCCGCAAACATACCACTGTGTCACTTAGTAATTTAGTCATTTAGTAATTTATAATTATTTTTAATTTTCATTATTTTCAGCGATTCTCGAGTATTATCGGCTGTAATACCTTTAGGTTGATGTAATACAATTGTTTTTTCCATAATATGTTATGTTGGGTTTTACTTACATGTTCTACTATAGCCGAATTTTCTGTTTTTTTTTTCATTTTTATACATCTTTTATGTTCGGCTATACAATATTTTAAATTACGTTTTGTTTGTCCAATATATATATATTTCCACATTCACATTCAATTTTATAAATTCCAAATTTATCCATTAATTGTACATCATCTTTACTATCGCCTAAAATTTCTTTTATCTTATTTTTCGGTTTAAATATAGAGCAAAACCTTTGTTGTTTTTAAAAAACTTAAATAAACCAGTAGTTAAACCTGGAATATATAACAACATTAATCATTCCTTTTTAATTTTATCATAACTTGGTTTCAATGTAATACCTTGATCTATTATTGCCACATTAGTGAATTTATTAACTGCTTTATCTACAATACTTGGGCTAAGCCCTTTTCAACTGCTATATATTTTATCAGTAAAAACTCATTTTTTAAATCATCTTGTTTTATACATATCCTCAAAATTTGTGAATATAAGTGTACAATGCAGACACCTTTTGTACATCTGTATGACATAATTCCTGGTGTGGTGGCATAAGAACAGAACAAGGTTTCTTATAAATAGATGTTTTTAAAAATACTTGTTCATTCCTTTCTACCAATACATCTAAAAGAGGCAAACTATTATTTTTTCTCAAATTCATAAGTAAATTGTATAGAAGATTCTATAGTATTCAAATAGTTTGCAAATTCTGTTAATGCTTCAATACCATATTTCCACATCTAGAATGTGTCATCTACATACTTTATCCAAATATCTGGTTTACATTTTGTACCATTTATGGCTTTTATTTCAAATGCATTAACATATATATAAATTACACAACAGTGGTGAAAGTGGAGATCCCATTGCCAACCCTTCATTTTGTCGATAACAAACATTGTTAAACAGAAAGAATTGATTCCTAATACACATATTTGTTAGATTAATTATATCTGGAACTTCAGCTGCGGGAGTTCTATTTTGGAACAACGTATTTTCAAAACACTTAATTGCATCTTCAACTGGAACTTTTGTAAATAATGATATTACATCAAGTGATACTAAATGTTTAGATGGAAAGCAAAGTACGCCTGTGTATGCTAATTGATGGTAGAGTGAGAAACTAGACAGAAAGAAGATTGATGAAGCATCTGTTTGTTACCACCAGACCTCAAGAAAAGAAGAGAAAACAAGGCATCATGCCCCTGCAAGTCTGAAAAGGCGATATCCCGAATTTAGGTTTGCAGGAACTGAAGGAAGCACAGAGGAAAGATTTTTCATTGCAAAAACTCTGGGACAATGCCTGGATGAAAGTCGAGCACAAAACAATATGAAAAAGATACTTACAGAACAGAGAACCAGAAGGGAGTTCTATACCGAAACTATCAAGGCAGTTATACTGGGAAAGTTAAACAGATTATAGTACCAACAGAATACCGGACTCAAGTGATGAAGTTGGCTCATGAATCTATTGTGTGAGGACACCTAGAAACAAAGAAAACAGCAGACAGAATCACTAGTAACTTCCATTGGCCAGGAGTCATCAGAGATGTGAGTAGATTCTGCAGGTCACGTGACATCCGCCAAAAGACAACACCTAGAGGGAAGGTAGCCAAAGTTCCATTGAGGGAGATGCCTCTCATAGAAGAGCCATTCAGCAGAGTAGCTGTGGACTTGATCGTCCAACTAGCACCTGTGTCAGACAAGGGCAACCAGTATGTTCTGACAGTAGTCGACTATGCGATACGTTATTTGGAAGTAAAGCTCTGGTGAAGATAGAAACAGGGACATTAGCAGATGCCTTCCTGGAGATATTTTGTAGAGTAGGCTTTCCGAGAGAAATTCTGACTGATAGAGCGACCCAGTTTACTTCAGAACTGATGCAGGAAGAGTGCAGCGTATCAGTACTCGGCAACTCTTTAACACCCAGTACAATCCTAAATGTAATGGACTTTGTGATAGAGTCAATAGAGTTTTAAAGAGTATGCTAAAGAAGATGTGCCCAGAGAGATCACATGATTGGGACAGGTACTTGCAGGCAGTATTATTTGCTTATCGAGAAGTTCCACAAGCAAGTACAGGATTTTCACCCTTAGAGTTACTGTATGGAAGAACAGTATGAGGTCTTATGCAAATATTCAAAGTGCTATGGACGGGAGAAGAAGAGTCAGAAGTAAGGAACACATACTAGTATGTTCGATGACGAGGGACCCACTTTGAGACTAATAATGGCTGGAGACGGCTTGAATGGGTAATGAAGAAAAACTTTAATATAAGTTTAACATAACATCAAATGTACAACGTTTCGACAAGATTTTGTCCTCATCAGGTACTAATATGTGTTAGACCTCAGAAACCGACTGGAGAAGACCTGTTAACTCGCTCGATAGAACTTGAATTCAGCTCAAGGTAGTCAGAAGCATTTTTATAACAAGAAGGTCAAGTATCAACATTTTAAGGTTGGACAAAAGGTCTTAGTTCTGCTTCCCACAGACCACAACAAACTCATCCTACAATGGAAAGTACTCAACAGAATGGACCACAAGGTGAATGTGAACGGGAAGACCAAGATCTAACATGCAATCTATTGAAGAAGTATTTTGGGAGAGAAGAAGACCTGAAAGGTGCAGCTATTGAAACAGAGATGGATGTTGCAGGTGTGGCCATCATAGATTAAGAACCAGAAGACAATGACTTTGTCTTAGAAGATGAGAACCTACTAAGCTTAAGGGAACTGTGTAGAGATGAGACGTACAAGGACGTCAACATGAATGTCAAACTGACTGATAAGAAGAGGAACAAAATCTACTGTCTCAGCATACAGATAGATTAGGAAATACAGACCTCAGACAACACAAGGTCAAGATGAAGATTCTGATTGAAAAGTTTAAAATATACACAAACGCAGATTAAAAAGCTGAGATGCAGAGAATAATTTCGAAATCTGTCCATAAAGATAAAGAAAGAACACAAGTGCACAAGTAATGCAAATATTTATTCACAATTAGCGTATGTATTATCTATTCACCAGACTGGTTGTCTTTTTCATATTTTAGTGACTATCATAACTGCTGGCTTGAGAAGCTTATATTTCAATGTCCACACTAGACAAACACAAAATATTTTGAATTACAACCGAAATTCACACGAAATGTTAAAATAAGAGTCAAAGATCTACCAATGCTTATGTATTGTGTATATATAAAAAGCTAAACTGAGATATGTATTTTCAGATTCTAAACTAAAAAGAAAGAAGAAAAAATATTTCCATTTTCAGTCCTCGTCATTATTCATTAACTTATAATAGAAAATGTCAGTGGTCACAACACCCAGAAGAATTAGGGATATTCCATATATCAGACATAATCCAAATGCAAATGTCAAACTAGATAGCTGCTACAGAGAATCAAATTACAGATTATGAGATAAGTGTTTTGACCCACAGCGTCTCAGCTTCTATTGCCTTTCGTTGTCTGCAGCCAGTTGTGAGAAGGCAGTCACCCCTAATATTTTGATATAAAAGGCAGTTGATAAAAAGAAGCTTTATAGTAGAAAGAAACAACCATATATCAACATTTATACGACTGTCAACGTTTATCCTTTAAAAATTATTACAAAATGATTCTAGTTAGAACAATAAACCCTTACCTAACTAGTTCAATAATAATTAAACATCCACCCTCCTCCCTTAATAGTTTATAATGCAAGGAACGCTATATCCTCTCAGTCATTGATTTTTTAAACCAACTGATCATCCTAGGGCAAATCAATTAATTAGAAATCATACGACATACTTTGTATATTGTATTGTCAACATCACTTGATAGATTCGAAAGCCACTTCCCTTATGTCGTTCATTTATCAATCCAATGAATGCTATAATGATTAGAAAGCCATCATTTTTATCTCGGACGCTATCAGAATAGACTAACTAACCTTCCTCATATTCCCATTTAACTCTTCACAAATAACCATATATATATATATATACTAGCAGTGAGTACCTCATCAGGTGACACTAGATCTTACGAGATAGTACATTAATCGTCAAATTATACTTCGTCATCCACAATTGACACATGGAGTAACTAGTTTCAAAAGCTTTATCAGTGATATAGTGTTTTAGTTTGTCGACGTGTTTGATGCTGGAATATATTACAACCACATACAGTCGTCAGGCTTAATATTTCATTCCACAACTGTTTTGTTACACTATCTATTTTGATGTACAGCCACATTTGTATCAACTACTGCAGAACACAACCACTTCACATATTTCTATGAACATTGGGATACTTCTGTAATGGTGGAAAACCATACATCAGATCCACTGGAAGATGTACTTTTCATCCAAACATAAGAAAATTGAGAGAACAACCAGTAGTAGAGCGTTGCTCAGTTGTGTTGTGTGCTATCATGTTCAGACAGAGTTGTAAAACATAGAAAGCATATGACTGACAGCCTTTATTGCCTTCCCAGCCAAAGCATCACGCTGCAGGTGATACAGTAAGGTGAAGTTTCACCAAACCTAACAATCTGTTATATACTGACTGTCAAAGTTAGCTCATTGATCCATGAATATGTGAATTGTATTCCTACCAAACTTATCAATCAGCACAATTCTGCAAAACCTTGGTTGTTGAAATTAACTCTTTGATCAATGTAGAAGCGAAGATGCACACCAAAGCATGGAATCTATTGTTAGCCAAAGAGTTTATGATGGACTGTGCTAATATGTCAGCCCACCTGGTAAAGTAATGGATAAAGACATAACATATCAACTACCTCTTTCAGTTTCAGATACAGTACCAGCTATATATAGAATAATTCCATGGAGAAGAGAACGTACAATTTTTTGATGGTGTTTATTCTCTAATGTGGCAGTGTTTTGTTTGGACAGTACAGTATGTACAGTGCGAAACCAATGCTTAATATCTTGGCATGAACTTTCACCCAGATAATCCACTCTCATAGAATTCTAACTACTTATATGATTCGTTATATTGATGGTTTTGTTGGGCATGTATCACTGATCACGTGTGATTGTTGTCAAATACAGTTGGCCATATGATCCAATATTATTGACCATTCCAGCTGCAATCTGAAGAACCAAATGGGTATACTTAAATACTTACATTGGCACAAAACCCGCTTTGAAAAATGTGTAGTATGCTTCACAGACAGAAAACAGTGTTTCATGTGTTGGACAACACCCGAAAGTGACAATGCATTAGATTGCATCTGTAGTACCACATATAATACTGGTTGATTATCAGGAAGAAATACTACACGCTCTCATCATCCACTGTTTGCTGTCACAACTGCGTCGTCCTTGATGGTTTTGTTGCAAAAATGCGGTTTGCCTGTTGCGCAATTAATATTGGGTGACAGTATCTGCAATATCTTCATCCACAATATTTCAGTGGTTTAACCCACATAAGAGAACTACTTTCACTCAGTGTGCAGTGTTGAAAAAATGAAACAGAGATGTAGTCTTCACTAACAACTCACTGATGCAATTTGTTAGAACACATTTTGTGTGAACTACCATAAAGTGCTGACTTTATGAGTGCCTCATAGACGACAAGTGAAGTAAGTATTTGGCTGGACTAGTATCTACTAAAAACTCAACATTTCTCCCATGTATCTTAATAGTCACATATCATATGATATTCAATACATAGTTCTTAGAACTAACCACCATGACATTAATTATAAGCCAAATGATGCATCTTCTCAAGCTGATAGTGAGATCCAACTGAAGCTGTACTTGCTAAAGCCAGGAAATGCTGCAGTAGCTATTGACTGATATCCACTTTCGTACATCATCTGTTGTCACATCAGTCGAATAAACACGTTTCTTGTGATCCTGTCTGCCACTAGGGTATGAACAGTCATGAAGCAAATGACCTTTTAAGCCACAATTAAAGCAGGGGATTCATACTACTTTTTGCTCTTGGTGCTGTTGAGTGTCTAACTCTAGCCAAATTTTTGGTGGAGCAAATACAGGAAATACATAGTGTCTTCAAGCATTTGTTCCCCATGAACTGGTGATTTATATTTCTTTTGAGCTTTGTGACTACTAGGGTTCCTGGAGGCTTATCTAGAGCCAATATGTAGTGGCAGATGTAAATAATCTGATTTCTTCTTTTCCATTGCATTGTTTTATGAGACTACTTGAAATGATGTTGCCACAGAAAATGCTTCTGTGAGAGAACAGTTTTCTCTCAGACCCATGGGATGCCAAATAGATTTGCCCAGTAGCTTCTTAAAGAACTTGCCAATGTATGGGGGTGGCATCATTGGGAATGCCATCGTAAATAATTGTTAAACTGTGTACATAAGCAGCCAAGTTTTCATAGTGCCTTCATGCTTGAGCTGTGAAAATGGTCCTTGGTTGATTGATATCAAAACAGCAGCACAGATTGTTAACTCTATCCAAGTTATTTAACTATCTATATATATAAAGACGAAAGGTGTGTTTTTTTTTCACCCTAACTCATTCGAGCCTATTGGGGCAATCTCTATCAAATTTGTATGTAAACACTATGAACTATAGGAAATGTCCTAAGGGTACCAAAATTCAACTTAACTCTACTTATATTTTGTAAAACTTGTTGGTTAATTACTCCTAGGCCTACTAAGTCAAAGAGTCTTGACTGGTTGACACTTTGGACAATGTTTAATATTCTAAAGGGATTCAAGGTCAAAGTATAAAAGTTGCTGGATTGTTTCTCAAACAACCATGTTTTTCTCATGGTCAGTGAGATGTGGGGAGTTCAAGACTGGAATCATTTCAAAATCTTTATTTGTTAGTAGATGGAAAGCTAACTGCAGATGTAGTTTATGAAGAAACTTTGAAATATATGATTGCTGTTAAACTTGCATTGTATTAATTAAGTTTAAACATTCCCCAACAGTTGATGGTTATATCAGCTTGTACCTTATGTAAATGATATAAGGAAATAATTGAGAGATCATCTTGATTCAGCAACAGACATTGCATTGGCTGTCCCTGAGTCCATCCATTTCAAGCAACAACTTGCTAGAAATATTGGAGAAAATAGTCTAAGTCTTCTTTTCACATTCATTTGAACTCTGGTGTGTTGTGACATATTTTGCCCCACCTTCATTATTATATAGTGGTACTGACAGGAACCTGTTACTAGCATCTCTATCATTACGTGGCTGAGATATCATGCACTTTATAGTAAAGATATATTATTCTCCTAGAAATATTGACACACGCATGATCATGAACGTGACGTCCTCTTGAGTCATCAATAGGATACCTTGGTGCTTGTTAAGATATGCGATTTATGCCACCATGTTGATATGATTTGTAATATTGCACTTTATCACCACATCCTGCCAAGCACTTGACAGTCAGGTATGGGTCTTTGAGTGTTGTTTTCTTCCAGAGGTATGAAGATAATCGTATTATCAGTAATGCAAAATCCTTGAGATAAAGATAGAATCAGATGACTATACTATACGTTGTCATTAAATCCTTCTGAGACTTTGGTTTTTGGGACATTTTCTTCTTCTAAACAGGTCAAGAGATGCATATAACCTCTGGAAACCTTTAACCTTAAGCTAAAGTCACAATGGGATGATATCACTCTTCTCTGTCATACCCCACCATTCCCTTGGCCACTGGTTGGATCTGAGAGCACTGTCAGAAGGCACTGCTGGCCTTGAAGAATCCTGACTAATTTCTAATCCTGTAATGGTTTTCAATCGAAACCCAAAACTCGAGCACTTTTGCGTTAGCCCATTGCGTTTAATAAAAACAACATCACATATTAAACAGCACATACAATACATCATAATGTCACCATTCAGTTGCAGTACAAACAGAAATGACAGCTAACAAGCCACCTATGAGTCAGAAAGGCAACAACTCGAATAGTATCATGTCAGTAAAAGTACTCAAAGAGAACAAAAATTAATACGAATAGCTGTATGTGATATAATTTACCATCCAGATCACATTTCTAGTTGTTAGCTACAATATAAACACACACAAAAATTAATTTACTAGTGTACTGTGAAATCTAAGAATTATAGCAAAATTATATTTGCTGACATAACGTTATAACAAGCCCATGTCACTATGATTTTCATGCAAGAACAGCCATTTATTGGTTGGAAAATCCACTGCATTAGATAAGCACGAAACATTGTTCAGAGAAAATCTAACGAAATAATATGCTTTTTTTGAAGATTGACAGAATTCATGTGTGAATGTTTATGTTAATGTTTAGCAAATACCGAAACTGCAAGCAGATCCTTCTTTTTCGTACAACATAGATGTTCAAGAGCAGTATTGTATGGCTTGCATACATGATTACATAAAAGCTTCTCTCATCTGTGCATAGTACAGGGTTCGTTGCTGAAGGATCCAAATGACATATTCCTGGTCTTGGGGTTAGTACAGGGGCTTTTTAATTGGTATATGTACCTAAGCCCAGCCTCATGATGCTTGTTCTTGGCCATTTTCACGATACATCTACTCCAGTGGCTTGCTGAAGCTCGTTCCTGAAGCCCATAACGCTGCTGGTGCACTTTCTAAAGGCTACATTCTGTATATATATTGATAATCTACTGCACCTGTAGCCCTTATGCGATCCTGGTCTGGACTCATTGTGTATTGTACTGTGGTGTGGCATCTTCGCCACAATCTGTTGACCACAGATTGTGACTCCCCCAAGATGTTTGCCACCTCAGTTTGGGTGCAGCCCTCCTGATAGCTCTACAAACTTAAGTTTCAGTTAAATAAATACCTATTGCATTAGGAATTAATACTGGGTAAACTCGCAACTCCTAGGTAGGATTAATATGTTCCTCTACAACAACCTAAAAATACACAAATTTAAACAAACCTCATTATCCTTTAATTTTTGTGAATAGTGTAGTAATGTTAACAATAGTTAAGTGTGAAGAACTGTTTAAGTCATTGAAGTTGACAAAACGTTTTATTATTGACTAACACGGTGAATTATATCTAAATACATTTCTCAAACTGAGACACTTCATTACATATTAGATATATTTCAGTTAAAATATATTCTCTTTTATACAAAATCTTAACTGCTGTTTATTAGTTGATCACGCCAAACTAACGATAATTTATGAATAGTAGAATATATAAAAGAGAGAAAGTGAGCTAGGAATGAGAGCATAGAATAATATTAAGTTTAGAGCCCTGTTATATTCAAGACTAAAAAGGACGTCCTAAGCCTGCTAAACAACAATGTGATTATGAATATCAGATTTTGACAAACGTTTCTTAGAAAATGAAAACAGTCTTTCAATCTATAACTATTACAAGTAAACTCTTTCAAATGTTACTTTAGAAAGCTGATAACTGTTGGTTATAACAATAGATGCTTGATGAAATATTTGGTGATCTTGCCTTTCCATTCTAAATTCCATATTAAAATTGGAAATTTTTGTCTTGGCACACTGAAATTTCTTAGGTACGTTAAACTTAAATCTGCAAGGTATTAGTAGACTGGATGTTTTTAATACTTTAGATTGTGTTCAAATTGTTGGCTCTGTTAAGAAATCTTAAAAATTTATTTCTTTTATTTAAGAAAGATATGGTGGGGCAATTTGAGCTAGTTTTTTGTAAGCATGAGAAGGCGTACATAAAATTGCCAAATTGTAAATTGAATTTGAATTTATTAAATAAAAATACAATGATTTCTAGATCTCCAACTGCAATGTTAATATTTTAGCAGTTAAAACGGAAAATAAGCTTGAAAAATTCTAAACATTTTAGAAGAATTTTAAAGAAAAACTGGGAAGGGTTTAAAGAAAAATGGGACAACAAATTAAAATCGTTATTCATGGGGATTTGCTTAACTGTGGAGTATCACCATAAAAAGTGATAATTATCAGCTGAAAGTTAGGTTACATGAACTTAAAATATTAGAAAATTTTAAAATAACTCAACAAGATTATTTGAAACCTGATAGCATTGCTAAGAGTGTAACTATAATTGAATAACGTGTGAAAAAGTGAGTTATCTGAGGGTTTAAAGCTCCTCAAAAGTTTGAATTTCACAGTTTTCTTTTACTGTGTGAATTATAGTTAAATAATTGAAATCTTGTGAAGTGTATCCACCTGCAGATATATATTTTAATATTGTATGTATACTTATAAGTGGTTTCAACTCTAAACCGTAGAATATTGGATTAATGGAATTGGAAGCTTTAAAAACACTCAATAAGAATAGCAACTTTGTTTTTAAATATAATAATGATGTTATTTTGAACAGATGTTACTATAATAAAAAGGTTTTGTATATTTTAACTATGAAACAAAATTTCAGAAAATTAAAAAAATCCAACTGAACAAGATAAGATGGGCTAATATAGTTTTTCTTAAAATTAAGAAAAAAGAAAAGATAAATGAAGAAGTTTATAAAGATGGGTAGGATCTAATGCAGGTGTTCTAGATGGCTTACTTAAGTTGCATAAACAGAAAAGTACATTGTTTGTCTGAGAAAATGTTCTAAAAAACTTTATTGAAAATAGATACCAAAGAGTGTCAATTTTCAATTACTGGTACTACGTATGAATTCTAAGAAAAATAACAATATGACAACCACACTATATCCACTGCAGTCAAGGCCTTTTGCCCAGTACCAGACCTAATTAGGCCGGCTGGGATACGATACATATAATAGCATTTTTTATTTATTTGTTTTATTGTTCCAGTCCCTCAAAAAAAAAAAACAAAAAAAAAAACTGGCTGACCAGAAAAGAGTTAGCTACGTCTTCTTTCATCCAAGAGAATGAACTTCTAGTAAGAAGGAGATACAAATAAGGTGTCGGTTAAGAAACGAATTGTAGAAATTTGGAAGTGATTGATAAATAATTCACATGTAAAATATATAAATACGTGATAAAATAACGAAGAAGCAACGTAGTCAGTTTAAATATGCTGTGAATTCATTGTACTAGATAAATATTGCAAGGTAAACTAGTCATTGGGGCAGCTGGCTTGCTTACAGGAAGAGAATCAAGTATATATTTAGTAAGTGATTAAGTGGTGTAAGTAGCTTCCTTGGAGGATAAACAGTTTTGATGAGCAATTCCTCAATAATAACATTTTGGGTTTTAAAACCTCGAGATATATGTTGTGTGCGAACATATTGTGACAAGAATGTTCTCAAAGGCCTTACTCAAAGTATTAGATATTTTTTTCAGTATCATTTTATTTCAGCCCAATTATGGAAAGTGACGGGCCAGCAGAGGATTGCGCTTTCTATTCGGCCAGGAGAAGTATGTAAATATAGGGAACAGTGAAGGTATGGATGAGCAGATTCAACAAAATTATTCAATTTATGTAGGAGAGAGGAGTCTAAAGAAACAAGTAGGATAATTACTTGTAAACAGTAATAATAACAGTACACATCAAATATGCAGAAAGTAACAACTGTAAGTGAAAAATGTAAAAGGGATAGATTGCAGGAGGTAGAAGTGGGGGGGGGGAGGATATACCGGAAAATCCAGCAATAGTGTATGTACGTTTGATGAACTTTAGGGAGGTTTGAAAAAGGTAATAGAGTCGTGTAGCTCTTTGGTGGAACTAGAAAGAAGAATTCGTAAAGCTAATCTGACGACATGATGTTCCAGGATCATGAGACGATCAAAATATGGAAAAGAAGCTGATATTCATGCAGTATGAATATAGATAAGGCATAACCGTACTAAGGATTTATCGGTATAGAGTAAAAGTGGAGATTACAATCTTGAGTAGGTCCCAACGAAGTATCGTAGAAGATTGAGCCTCTTGATAACTTTGGAGCAGGTGGCAGTATGGTTAGCTAACTGGATGTGATGCTTATCACATGCAATTCCCAGATATTTGACTGAATATGAAAGCTGTACGGGAAAATAATCAAGGTGGACATTGAAGACGTGAAGATCATCAAAAGAAAGGGATTGACAAGATAGGAAGGTTGTAATCAAGTAATCACATTGTGTAACTTTGAATCCGTTTAGTTCGATAAAATATACCCCTAAACATTATTCAGAAGCTCTCCATCCACGCAGTAGAGGTTATTTATATTATAAGATAGCATAAACAACAACTGTTATGGTATGAAATAGATTAAGTTAGTGAAGTATAATTTTACCAATTATATACGAGTGATTAAAAAATCTGAATTAGTGTAAGATTACTAATACAGTACTAATCTTTTATTTTAATACAAATGATATATATATATATTTATTTGAATCACCTTCACTCAACATTCAGGATAATTGAGAATTTGGATCTGAAGGGGATCACATTTTTATATATCGGGCCTATAACCTTGTCTGTACATGGGTTTTATTTAACAATGAGTTAAAGAATGTAATAAAATACTTTGATATAAATAATTTTCCAAATAGTGTAATAAGTTTGTTTGTTTGTTTGAAGTTAAGCACAAAGCTACATAATGAGCTATGTGTGCTCTACCCATCACGGGTATCGAAACCCGGTTTTGAGCGTTGTAAGTCCCCAGACATGCCGCTTTGCCACTGGGAGGCAGTGTAATAAGAAACGTAGAGATATATTATTGACTGATGTTTCTACCCCTCTAGAAGTAAAATATAATGCTCAAAATAATGTTATTTATGTCATATTATCATTTATTGGTATACATGGTTTGAAATAAAGAAACAGTTGAACAGTATAATCACAAGAGTTTATCTATAGGCTCACTTGATGGTTATTTTTAAATCCGCTGCGATAAATGAGATTTTTTTTTTTCAAAAACACGATCAAAAGCTAAACAGTTCCAGGGTCATCTACAAATCCCATTGCATGCAGAACTATTTATATATGTTGGATAAGTTATATGACATTCTAGGGTGGATAAAGGACGCTGACAGTAATAAAAAGGAAAGTTTCATAATAATTCAACTCCGGATTTCGGCACGACATCTCTTCTTCTAGGTCATTTCGCTGTGGAGTTACTGGTCCTAGATAAACGTATTTTAAACTTGGATTATAATGTCTAACGTTAGACGTAAACTTTTAAAAAAATCGCTAGTATTATCATAAATTAAGAACTCCAAAATCTTATGAATTTACTATTTTCATTTACATTTAAAGTTCAGGTGGATTTTAGAACAGCCTAGTAAAATATTCCAGTTTGTAAGGGATTATCTATGGATTCTCTAAAAATGACAAGCAAATTTGGTAACTATACGAAACACCAAACAACATAAAAACTACTTTTATTTGCATAGCTTATCATTTATCAAAACTGTTCTTGAATTCTTTCTTTTGACACAAAAAGTGAAATAATCTTAAATATTCATATACTTGGAATTGTAAATTTTAACAAAATATTCATACTGTTTATGTTCCACAGAATCATGTCTTTGCTAATTACTATTGTGATCATTTGTAAATACATGTCTAGTTCTACTGTTAGCAAATGAGGAAAGGTTTTATATAAAATATGATCTACTCACTTCTAGTTCCTGTCCTGTCTTGTCAAATGGCAATGCCAACGTGGAAATCCCTGCCACTAACGCTAAAATTGCGTATATACCCACTGCTACCTTTGGCTCAGACTCCATTAAAACCTGTTAAACACACTGTATTGTAGCTTACTATAATATCTTGTGTTAGTAATTTTAAGTGTATTCTATATCACGTCAGTATTTGTTTTATTGAATGCACCCTTGTAACTCAGTGATAAGCTTGAGAGCTTACAGCAGTAAAATTCAAGGTTCAGTCCCTGCAATGGGCAAAGAACAGATTATCTATTGTGCAGCTTTCTGCTTAATAACAGAACAACTGAACTAATAGTAGGTGAACACACAAAAGCGTGTAAAGGTGTAAAACAATCTAAAATAAACTTTAAATGAACCATATTGATTAACACATACAATTAATCAGTTACGTCCTGAACACCTTACGACTTTCCCTTACTTTTAAACTTTGGTCTTATAAAAGCCACCCTTCCTCCCCAAGAATATAATGAAAAACTGTTAATCTAAAAAGGAGAATAGGGATCGTCAAAAAAGTTCAAAAACAAGTTGAATCAAAATGCAAAGGTTATATTTTAACCTACAGCTAAGGACTCTAAAAAAAATAAACAACCTATGCTGGAAATAGTGTCTACATTATTTTTCAAGCTAAAATCCTGTTTTAACTCCATGTCTACAGTGCAGTCAAAATAGGGATTTGTAGCTTTCGAGCTGTATGCTTCAAAATATAATATTTACATTTGATTCAACATGTTTTTGTACTTTTTGATAATCCCTATTTCCATTTTTAAATTAACAACTTTTAATTATATTGTTTCTTAAGTTTTTTATGCCCATTTCTGGAGAATAAATTTTAAGCTACATACGTGCATATGCATTCAGTTGAATGTTACATCTTTTTGAACATTTTAGTGATGTATTGGCCTTTTTTCCACCCAACCATTATTTACTGATCCAGGTGGTTTTTGTGTCTGGGGTTTCGTGTAAACATGAGTTTTATAAGTGAAGTACGAAAATCAGTAAAATAATGAATCACTACTCACAAGAGTAAAGAAATCAACTGTAGTAATCGTCTATTGTTAGAAAACTCACTGAAATAGTCACAGAAAACCACGTAGAGACAAAGTACAATAGCGAACTCGAAAAATGGTGAATTCTCAACCTGACAGTTTCCAATTAATGCGCTATAAGTTACACAAATTATTTTCCAATTAATGTGCATTAGTAAAACACCAGATTTTTTTCAATGGAAGAAAGCGAAGGACTTACAGAAATTATTCAGGATGAAAAAAAACGAACGCGCTTAAATTAATTTTAAAACTATTCTATGACATACTGCATTCATTACTGTTGTTCAGGTTTAAGTAAAATATTCATAGCGGTTTTTTTTCTGTGGTACCTTGTAAAACTATAATCAACAATAATAAGGCTGAAGACACTGTTATAAATATACACATTGTTTACTCTAATAAAACGAAGCATTTCCGACTTGTATAACGGTTCTTAAATGGCTTCTACATTTCTGCGATGCTTGAATAGCTTCGAAAAGCTTATCAACTTAGCCATCAACCATCGCTGGAGTTTATTTAATAGCTGTGCATAGATTTTTTTGTGTAGATATACCTAGCAATTTTTGCTGTAGGCATTCACGCTTGAATTTGTTTATTTGTAGTTAAGTAAAAAGCTGTACAATGGGCTATCTGTGCTCTGCCCACCACGGGTATCGAAACGCGGTTTCTAGCTTGTAAGTCCGCAGATATACAGTTGTGCCACTGGGAGGTTTCGTGATTGAATGGTTTCGAAGAGAAACTTGGTCAGTAGCGATGAAAAACTGATAAAATCTCTCATTCTCTTTCAAGAATCAACATAAAAATAATCCTATGACCCGCATAGGAGTTTTTTAGTAGGTTTGCCGGGGTTTGAATAAAGTATTCATAGCCGTTTTTCAGTATGCTTGTGAAACGAGAACAATATGAATAATAATATGTAGAACAAATGGATGAATTTGTCAAACAATCGGAAAAATCATCTTTTTTTTTGTTATTATTAATATATTAACAGCCTTAGCCTTTAAGATACAAGGTTTTGAGTGTTGTTTCAAAAACAACTCTGCTTTTTACGATGTTTTGTGACCGTATGTTCTATTAGAATTTTTTAAATTCCTGGGCGAACCCTATTTTTAATCACAATAGTGGTTCCTGATTATTAAGAAATTGGTAGTTCAGATTCATTTGGATAAATCAAACCGAAATAAAATATGAATTGAACATAGTTTCTGGATTATTTAAATGTTAGATTTATATGATATCGAAATGTCTTAAAACTAGAAATTTCTTACGGTTGATAAACATCCGTGCACCTTAATTATTATTAAAAAATAAATAAAATAGTTTAAATCGAAAACATAAAAATAAATAGCAAGTTAAACTGAATTTACCTGGGCTACGAATGGAGTGATTATAGCCCCAATGCGACCAAAACCAAAGTAAAAACCATAAGCGAATGAACGGTGGGTAGTTGGATAGGCCTGTGAAAACATGCATATTATAAGAATATTCTAAAAACTCCTTTTGGTGTTGATTAGACTGACAAAAGTATTTTATTGTCTCATATGATAGTACGGTAGTAGCAAAGAAAAGGAGACCAATTAGGCCTCTTTAGGTCTAATATGATATAAATACTTGTAAATGAGCTCTTAAAAGTGTGTTAGAAATACTATCTAGATACGAACAATATTTCTTATAAATGCGTTATTTCATACTGTTCGTTACTTTATTATTTTTGTTCACTGATGTCATCTATCAAAGTGAATGTATATATTGCATATATATAATTTTGAATACACTTGTAACTAAGAGAAAACATTTAGTCACTAGTACTTACAATATCCTCACTATTCTATTAACATTTTGCAAAACACACCTCATTTGTGTAGAGCATGGAAACACCAACACATCCTGAAATAGATCCTCTAGATATAAACAATAAGATATAAGAGACTGCTGATCTGTGAAAAACAACAATAAACGAACAACTTAGCCTTTGGATTACTATCCTGAAAATGTCTGTACAATATCTTTAAACGAGAATGATATAACTGAGACAAATTTGTTGAAAATGAGATTAATAACTCAAATAAATATCAGATTAGAAGGTTATTTGTTACAGGTAAACTCACATGCAGTCTAACTTCACTTTTTCACTCTTAATTTCACTAACTTACTTACTTTCTGTGTTTACACATATTTATATTACGCGATAGAAAAATCTAAAAATATCTAGCCCTTTAGAAACAACAGTATTACGCATAACGAAAAAACGTAGAAACTTCGAGTAAAATGACGTCAACAATGTTACAAAAGCTTAGTACAACAATTAAACTGCATACACAACGCAAAATTTGTACAGAGCTACGTAACAAACTTATCATAACTATCGTTTTTAAAACAATTAACTTCTAATATTATGGTTATAAAAACGAAATAATCATTAAATATTAAATCATTAAACAAGTTCAATAATAGCTTTTAAACTGAACAGTCTTGTATATCCAACATACAGCATTGTAAAAAAAACAACAACTTGGAAACACACAACTAATACATATACAGGTGTGAAAAACAACGAGAAATTGCACCTAGATATTAATTTATTAGTAGTACGAAACTTTATCACATATAAAAACTCAAAAAATCTCTGTATTTTACACATATGTTTATAGAGATTTAAAAATATTTTCAAGACAGGAAGATTTAAATAACGAATTGTTATTAATTAAGTATATAGCTATTGACAGTTGATTTGAACCAAATATAGTATAAAAGCACTTAAGAAATTTAAAAAGGTGTAAACACAGTTAAAAATACTACACTAAGATATATTTATGAAAAAAGGAAACTTTAAGCTTACTTTATGTTCCAGGTTTAATAAGTCAATTATATATAGTATTTAAAAAGCATCATAATTTTTATCCTATCTTCAAAACGATAAATAAGTTAAAAAAAAGATAGGGAATACTAAAGATGAAATAGAATTAACAGATAAAGCAGGTATATACAAGATAGAATGTGAATGTGGTGGTATATATATATTGGTCAAACTACAAGAAATTTATAATATAGATTGCAAGAACATAGAGATTATATAAGAAATAATAAAATAGAAACTTCAGCTATAGCCAAACATGTAAAAACTGACCAACATACAATATTATAGGAAAAAATTAGGCTCAACCTCGTAGTATTGTAGCATTAAATATTAGAGAAACATTAGAAATAACGAAGTATTAAATAGAGATGAGGACCAGCAAGTCAATATGTTGATATATGATGAGATATATTATAATAATTATAAAATTAATAACAAAGTAGACCAAGGAAACATATAAATAATAGTGAAGCAAAGCAAAAAGGGGTAAAAGTATAAAGCATGGATTGTAAGTAACTCATAAAGATGACGTAGATCACGTCAAAACTAGTACTTGTAGAGTGTTGTTTTAAAGTGGAAGCCGTACAGCTTCAATAAAGTTTTAATTGTGTAAATAGTAAACGTTGTTTTTAATTATTTATTATAATTTTAAATATTTCACAAGTGCCGGTAATTCATATTTATACATTTTAAAACGCTACAGATTATCATAATTCATTATGCCAATTAACTTATATTAACATAAACATGTAAATAATGAATAACATGTGAGAGTCACGCAAGAGTAAATTTAAACAATATATTGTTACGACAGCGGAAGTCACGTAACGCTGGTAACACGTGATGAGTTTCTAGAAGGATCATGAAGGCCCGAGTGTTTACCAGACGCCCTCTATTTTAGTATATAAGCCCGGCAAATGAATTGCAGTTGGAAAGATATAGAGACAGATAATCGAGTCAAGCCGTAAGTAAAGTGCGTGAATCGTTGTGAATTCTAGCGTGTGTTTAAGTTAAAGTGACTGTGGAAATTAAGTGTATTGCAAAGTTGTATTGAGAAAGAATAAACTAGTTTTATTCAAGAAAGGACTTGTATCGTTGAAGTTCTTCGGAAATATTTTTTACAGGAAATTAACAAACGAACAGAGACGTAACAATATAAATATATACATTGTGAAAGTTGTAAAAGTGTTACTTTACATTATGTAAAATCCGGAGCACATTTTTAAATCTGGTATATTACGGTGCGTGATGTCAAGTGCCCGACCACTTGGCTATCAGTTCAAAATTTGAGACCGCTAGTGCACATAGCTCTTGTGTAGCTTTCTAAAATCAGCAATCAAGGTAAAGTTTTATTTATATGCTTAACATTTCACAGTGGCGGCTTCTTTCGATGACGTCACATACATCAATTTTGACGTTTACTCTTGTCTGACATTGTACCAATAACATCATGTAATAATGATAGTTGTTTGGAGGCTTTATGTTTTACGTTGTCTGAAGAAAGACAAAAATAAATATCGAAGGTAAGAAAGAATGATTGGAATGTTTCCAAACAAATATTTTATAGGTATTTTAGTAACATGTAAAAGATTCATAACTCGAGTAGGAAACGATTCCAACAAAGAATCAATACTTATAAGACACTACAGACTACATACAGTACAACAGCGCCAACTATAGTTTGAGGGAGGTATGTTTGTTTACAAGCTTGTTTGCCCTGTAACTTCTACTATGGTTTAATAAATATGGTTTAATCAACTAGGAATGATTCGGTGTGTGTCAAAAAGAAGCTATTTTCTTTTAAAATGATTATATTTCCTAGTTCTAGTGTTGGCTAAATATACATCGGTCAGTGGGGGTGGCCACTAAAGGTATTGATGGGATTTTTCCATTTTCCTCTTTCATTACATAGGGTATACATACAGTCTACGTATTTTCAATCATTACAAGTATACATAGGACAAAATCAGAAACACTATTTATATTCATAACTGGTAAAACATAATTATACAATTGCATTTCGTTTTCAAACCCATTAATCATTTGAGGGATTACTTTTTTACACATGGTTTATATATACTTTCAATATCGACCCACTTTACAAGTTATATTAAGCAGATGTTTTTAAGCCACCTTACTTATTAATCTTTTTCGTAAAAAAATTAACTTTTATTTAAGGAATCAGGCCATTGGGCATGAGTAGTTTTATTCTTATAAACTTTTAATCTCTTTTTGCTACTGGCTCGTATCGGAATAAAGCAATTTTCTTAAACGTCTTAAATAATATAATCCAATTAAAAGTTCAGCAACCTATATAACAGTATTTACAATTTCTTGGCATTAGTTTTTTGTTTTTTGTTTACATGTTTCGTGGACTGAAGTATTGATGAGAATAAAATATATTATTATAAGATAAAATATTGGGATCCCCAATCATTTTCTTATTGTAATTGTCACATTATCCAATTTCTTCACAAAATTGCATTGTATCATATCACATTACTGCTGTTAGTTTTGTATAGTTCGTCTCTGCGTTTTAATACTTACGGCAATTTGTCTATCAATAACATCATGATAGTTACAGAGTAGAGGCACAAAAACAAAAACATTAATCTTCGTCTTCCCAAAGTTGCGACAAGTAACCACGCCAAAAAAACTCCTAGAAGAGAAAAACGACCTTTTAATTATTGCTATGATAATCTGCTTTAGTTTGTTCTTCCATTTATACAAGGTAACTAAAGCATGGAAAGTTTTAGCTCCTGTTTACGAGCGGAAAGTTTTAAAAGACGCAAAACTTCTAATAATATAGCCATGGGCCACTTTTAAACAACTTTATATAATAAAGTTTGTGAACTCTGTTACTCTAAAAGAAAACAAACACACAAAATACTAGATTAACTGATACCCCCAAATTTTGAAGTAGCGTAGGGCGCCAACTGAAGTAGGGCCATTGCAAGGTCGGCCATCTTGTCTAGTCCCCCCACTTCCGGTGGCTTATACTATAATGCTAATAATTTGTGTAGCTTTGAGCACGTACACACACACAAACACCCAAGTCTTTTGTGAAGTGACTCTCCTAGTTTGGCCCTAGATTAGTACAGAAGGTGACTACCATGAAACAACATCTTAAACAGAGAAACGAAAACTAACTAAGATATAAGTTTGCCCCATATAACTGTTCCACTTGAACCACAATTTATTGCAAAACTAATTAAATAACAATACTTCAACGGTATTTTCATTATAAACTTTTTTGTAATTAATTAAAGTTGAGTAAGATTATCAACACTCTTTTGAATTCTTATACATACATCTATATATATAAGCAAAGAACAGCGGACTTCAGCTTATGGCTACATCTTTTAAACAACTTAGTCCTGTTCTGGGGGTGCTTAAAGACATTTCCAAACAACTTCTTTATATAAACGAAATTTACTTTATTATCCTAAAAACACAAATAAAAGAATTGAAAAAAACACTGTTAGTTTGGGCTATAAGCCTAGCTTAGATGGCAATTAATTGAATATATCTTTCATTGTTGAAAAGAATTTTTGAATACAAGATTTGACCAACAATACTGATATTAGTAGAAAAAATATCGATATACCAGACCTCGCTAGTTAAGATACTTATTTTAAACATTTTTCAAATACATGAAAAACAAACTGTGTGGTAATTTCAATAATAAAAATGGGTTACATTAATCGTCATAAAGGTCTGACTTTATAGAGTTAGGGGTCATGGGAATCTATTATTTAGGTGTTCCACGTTTTTTATTCGTGATAAAGATACTTTCAGTTACTTTTCTATCAAAAGAGTTGAATGTTTTGAAATTATTTCAGTGGTAAAAGGGACACTAGGAATAGGTTCAACGTAGTGGTAAGAGCAGTGGTGTAAACCACAAGTTTAATATTCATCCATTTACTTTGACCTCTGCTGAGCTGGATGATACTTTCTGTGTAGGTCCACATTATTTGTCTAATATAAACTTTCCTACACTATGATACTGTAAACAGTTCAGCAGAAGAAACAAAATCACCACTCTACTCTTAGTTACAAGGGTTTCTTTTGTGGCAGCACTTATCAACTGCATTGAATGACTATAAGCATTCAGTGTTGCACAAAATAAACACGAACAAATGGCACAGCCTAAAGTGTGCAGTTCTGGACAAGGGTGGGATTAAATAGTCAATTTGGAGTTGATAAGGCAAGAGAAAAAATGCCTGAGAAATTGAATAATAAAGTAATTGGAGGAGTTGCTGGGAAAAAATGGCTATTACTATACAACAATTACGTACACCATTATTTATGTTTGCACGGGTACAAGTTTTATGACGTAATTCTCGTGTTCAAGGTTTTTCACATGGTAATAGTTGCTTTTATAACATTCCGATAGCATAATTTCTATATATGCAGAAAGACTTAAAATGAAATAATGAATTGCTGCATCCCTTTGCGGGCAGTGAAATCAACCGGTAGTCATTTACTACGCAGTAAAATCAACCGGTAGTCATTTACTACGGCAGTAAAATAAATACTATTTTAACTTTCTTAGCTTCAGCACCTATTTTACAGTCGGTCATTTTACTGCCGTAGTAAATGACTACCGGTTGCCAGAGCAAAGACAAAAAAAGAAATAGCGAATTTTTTATTATGCAAGTAAAGAACAGTCAGACATCCCTACTCCTGAGATTAAGTACTGACGAAGCTTTTTTCTTCCTACTTATTGATGTTCCCCTAAGTAGCATAAACAAGCGGTTTTCTTAAAGGCAAACCTTCTATGATGTCTTTGCTTTCCTCTCTTCTATCAACGATATGAAACTGTTGCTTTACGTTTACTGTTGATTGTTCCTGTAGCAGTTTTCTCGAGTGAAGGAACTTCCTCATGTGTAAAACTGTTAAAAAACTATTTAAGGTCTACCATTTCCACGAAACGTTTGAATGATCTTGCTCAAATTTCCATAGAGAATGAAGTTGCGATAGAGTTTCCATACGAAAATCTTATCAATTATTTTATCGCCTCTAAATCATGCAAGTTACATTTAATAGAGCTGTATATCTTGAAGGAATAAAAGATAAAGTTTTATACATGTTCAGATAAAATAATATATGGTTGGGAAGAGGTAGAGTGATCCAAATGTTAATGTTCAAATGTTAGGCTGCAACTTTTGGGTTAGTGGCTTCTGGCCTACAGGTACATGCAGGTGCAACTATTGGTGGAGTTCTTCGAAATTGATTAATTTAAAAATATTCATTGGGCATTGGAATCACCTTAGGTAGAGGGCCTCCAGCATAGCAGTATTCCATGGGGGTATTAATGGATCTAAATCAGGCCCAGGCAGGGGATAAGATGAAAAGCTGATTTTACAAAATGTGTTTTAAAGTGTAGTACCTTACCTATTCACAAACCTCACGTTATAACCACCAGATTTTAACATTTTGATTGACTCTACGACTTAGGGTGTAAATATTAGCCACTGACAAAGTGAAACAAAGATGTTGGGCGACTTTATTTCTTGCTTTGTTAATGATACGAGTCGTGTATTCATTTTGCTGAATCTATTGTTTAGTTTCTTTTTTTTTGTTGTTGTATTATACAATTGTTATTTTTTATTAACTACTGAATTATCAATTGTATTACGGTATCTTTAAGTATAGCAATTTTAGCTCCCTGCCTTCATCAGCTGATATTGGTAATTTTTTTCTCTCTTTGAAGGAGCACGTTATTTTATTTACATTATCATTAATTCTGTGGTTAGTAACTTGATCTACATTATCTTCTTGTAGAATATTAGTATTAGTGCATAAGCAGTTTTAGTATCTAAACGAGTGTCAGATTCACAGAAACTACCATTTGGAGCCCCTGCTCAAACTTTTGGGCAAACATAAATTTTCAGTAGATAATTTCTCTTCTAAGGGTTTTTAAAGACTTTAATATTTTGTGAAGAAAATAATTTTCGCCAGACAAAAGCTTTCTTTCATCTCCAATAAAGAAAAGTTTAAATGTTTATTGCTGTGTGCTACGTTCTGGCCTTAAACTTAACGCTTTTTGTTTAGAAAGAAAGAATGCATTTGTCTTGCAGGAATCATTGTCTTCACGAAGCAATATTAGATTTTCAAAAAGAGTTTTTACGACAACTTAAGTTCTGTACTCACAATTTGCCTTCTCTGATTGTGTTCTTATATGGAAAGTTAATATGAATTAGCGTAAAATGAAGACGTTCTGAAATTCCGTATAATTATATAAGAAGGTTAACGAAAGTCAAGTTGAAGTAAATAATCATGAGGTATTTCATATTGAAAGCTTTTTTGTGGTTCATTTTGAGAATAACCCTAACTATACAATACTTTCAATTACTTTTGTAAATAATTTAAAATCCATCATGAGGCATAAAAATACACAGTCTCTATTAACTTAGTTGTTCATTTATGTAGAAATTTGTAACGTAATACCAAGGATCTCTGCTGCTGTGGTCCAGAGTATATTGATGTAGTCAGAGAGCAAGAGTGGTTTACAGGGCATGTAATATTCTGTAACAGTCAAGTTTTCAGAATAGATTTGTTCTCTTTCTTCAGCATATTGGCTAGCTGTAGAGAAAACATATATTAATATTTATAGATCATTAAATATTAACTATTTAAAAGTGTTTTTCACACAAAAGTACATATATTTTGTAAAACTAAGCAAATAAATGGATTACTTAGAAAAGTTTGCAAAACTCACCATATGTCCTAGACTTTTCACATATTTTACCAAACGTCATTAATGTTTATTAAACAAAATAACAGGGAAATGGATTAGAGACAGTGTAGTTTGTGAAATAATCGACCTTATTTCCATCAAATTAACAGTTTCATTTCTGAGAATAAAATATTCGACCATAGCATAAAAAATAAACCAAGTTATTAGTGGTGTATTATATAGATTATACACTAAAGGCTACAACTTTATATATCAAATAAAATTTTACTAACCTCTCGCCACTATAACCAGCTTATCTTAATATTACAATGCTCTCGATGATAGAAACCAAGTTATTAGTGGTGTATTATATAGATTATACACTAAAGGCTACAACTTTATATATCAAATAAAATTTTACTAACCTCTCGCCACTATAACCAGCTTATCTTAATATTACAATGCTCTCGATGATAGAAACCAAGTTATTAGTGGTGTATTATATAGATTATACACTAAAGGCTACAACTTTATATATCAAATAAAATTTTACTAACCTCTCGCCACTATAACCAGCTTATCTTAATATTACAATGCTCTCGATGATAGAAAGGTAAGATATTGGTAATAAATTAAAGTTTTGTATATTTGTTTGTAGTTAAGCACAAAGCTGCATAATAGGCTATCTGTGCTTTGCCCACCACGGGTATCGAAACCCGGTTTCTAGCGTTGTAAGTCTGCAGACATACCGTTGTGCCTCTTGGGGGCATTAAGCTTTCGAAAATTTAGAAGGTTATAAAAATATTTTACATACAACTTGGATATCGTTAACGAATATAACATATTGTATAAAATCAAACATAGATAATACCGATTAATTATCAGGCTGTTTCTCAGTAATATCTATAAATTTAATATCCACCATTTCTCTTACCATAACGTGTAGAAGTCACCATTTAATACGTATTTGGTTATGGAGTTTACATAGGTAAGCATTAACCTTTGTGTTACAGATATGTAATACATTTTGTGCATATATTTTTTAATGGTACAATACGATTTTTTGTAATAAGCGAACATTCCAATGACCCTCTAATATTTAATGTCAGTCATTTATTAAAATAATACATACTTGACAATAAGGACGATCATCAGTATAAAGTCTACCTACTTTTGATTGACAGTCCACCATGTAAAATCACTTCTGGAGTTAGAAGAACAATACCATAATACACAAACATTAAGGAAAACCTAAAATATAAAAACGTTGTCTGAGAAACAAATCATGAATATATATGTGATAAATGTGAATAAATCATAACATAAACGTCAGAATACATCTTATAAACAGGGTTTTTATTACCATTAGGAATATTATTAATTAACTCTTCAAAAATTACACTAAAGAAATATCCAGGAAATCTGCTCCCTTATAAACACACACACACACACACACACACACACATATATATATATATATATAATTTATCTACCTTATTTGATTTAACAGCTAGAAACTAACGCTATCTACACGTGTACCTTGTCGTCGTTATTACGAGCCTATAAAGATTCTTATTGAATGTAAATGTTACCTGACGATGACCCGAAATTATGAATCGAGACTTTCTAATAATGTTCCCACTGTAAAAACTGCTGTTAATATTTTTTGGATTAATGCATACGTTGACTTATGTAGGTCCTCTTTGGTCCATGTTAATCATTTTGTATTTAATTTCTAAAATTAAGGGGTGAAATTTCACATTCAATAGTAACATAAAGTATCAGAAAAATATTTGAGTTTATTAACATAGTTAATGTTTACCTATAAATATATATTTTTTCACTAAATCAAAAGTTTAAACAATATTTGTTCCTTTCAAACATAAGTTGTGCAGCAATGTTAATGCTCGAGTTTAGAAGGAAGAATGGGAACCAACAGTGTTGATTAGTGTAATATTTTAAGTAAAATGTTTTTGTGGGAAAGAAAAGAATATTTTAAATTATTATTCGAGTTAATTAACATTTACAAAAAGTCCAATTAAAAGTGTAATTACTTACTCACCACAAGTAAATTAAGCAGAAGAAAAGTATTCTTTTGTTTTTAAATAGACCTACAAAAGAGTTTTTCTCTGCGGTATCAGAGGGAATTTTCAGTTTACCAGATGGTCGAGATATCCCGTTTTCCGCCGCAATCTTTATGATAATATCTTCTGCTTCTTTGGCTTTACCATTAATCAACATGTATCGAGCACTCTCCGGACACCACTAGAACATTAATTAATCATTAAAGTAATGTGTTTCATATATATTAGAATAAATTAATTTTTTTATTATGATCTTTCAAAATTTTCTCATCATATGAAGTCTTAGGTAATATGTTTTACTTCTAATAGTATGCGTCCATGTCTATATATTGATATATATTTTATTTGACATGATCATGGCGCTTGTTGAAATCAATAAGATCCAAATACTGAAACTATCAGACATTTAGTAGTATACTAAATAATTTTAATACAGCACAATATAACCCTTACCTTTGATAACACAAGAAAGATGATTAAAGGCATCACGGCGATAAATAAGACAAGACGCCAGGAATTTATCGTTGTCATGACGACCATAGCTATTAACGTTAGAACGAGAGAACCAATGCCCCAGAAACCCTATACGGTATAATAACGTATAAACTGTGATAATTCTTCTCTTGTCATCGCTAAGTATTATTTCTATGTTTCATGATCTATATGGTTTCTGAAGGATCTTTGCTGTATATAGAACCTGTAGAATCTATATTCGTAGCCATGTAGAGTTTATATATATATATTAGGATGTATACCAAATGAATAGAAGGCCATTTTGTTATCACAAAATTATAAACACAAACTGCATTCAACGAAATAATGCTGACAAATTGAGTTAAAGGTCAGTTAAAAATCAAAAAAATTTAAGGGTTAGTTATTAAGTACTAATGAGCCTGCAACGAACAATGTCGTATGGATGTTCTCAATACAAACAAAAATTATTCTAACAATTGAAATAAAACAATGTAGTAACTGTTCTAAAATAGTATAGATCTCGCTTCACAAACATGTATAAAAAAAAACTTACGAAGAAGACCAATGTGCACTTCCCTCGCAGTTTAGTGGGAAGATATTCCATATACAGAACCATTCTGAAAAAAGTTATTTTTTATCTTTAAGCATTTAAGTAGTAAAGTGTATTTATGCGTTATTTGATAAGAACAATAAGGAATATCTTTTACACAAGAACATAAATACATCAATTTCACATAGGTATTTATCATGATGAACAGTAGTGTTATTAACAACATATCTTGCATGTTTATTTCCAAATAGTAAAGAATAGCATACAAGATGGATTAAGTATACATACATAATATGACAATTTACGTTTTTCGAAAGTTAATCTTGATTTTAGTACATATTCTTTCTGATATTTTCGTAATAATACATAAGCTTATAATTCGGTGAAATAATATTGCATGGTTAAAGTTAGAATTAAGCCTGTTTAATCCACACTATCGTAATTTTTTTATTTTAAGAATACAAAATATATATAGAGAGATATTGTGATAAAAGTTTAGATAAACGACCTTTACACCCCAGATGTTTTTGTTTTTATATTTACAAATACAAATATATGTAAAGGTCGTTTATCTAAACTTTTATCACAATA
>NW_013667033.1:162718-169167 GCF_000517525.1 Limulus polyphemus
AGGATTTTAATAATCGTCATGTTCACTTGTTAAATGATAGGGTTTTAATAATCGTCATGTTCACTTGTTAAATGATAGGGTTTTAATAATCGTCATGTTCACTTGTTAAATGATAGGGTTTTAATAATCATATAATAATCATAAACTTTCTTCTATTATGTTTCTGAATAATTATTTATCTTATTTTATACATTAATACTTCTTGCTAGAACTTTTAAGTTTCTATTGTTTGAAATCAGACTCATTTCAAGTGGTGTATCTTGTTCGTTTATACATTGCACATGGCAATAATTACAGTACAGTTGTTTTCGTTCCTTTGTGAAAGACGGCTCTCCCCAAAATTTCAATTTTTGTTAACCCTCTTTAATAATGGAAAAAGTGCACAATAAACGTAAAAATCTAACCCTTAAAGAAAATATTGCAATTTAGGAAAGCTATAAGTTACCAAAAATGGGGCAACGTAACCGATCAGTACAAATAACAATTTACCAACCTATTTTGTATAAAATTTTTAAAAATCGAGCCGACATTGAGAGGGGAGCAAAACAGAATGAAAACCTAAACTGTAAATGAAAGCGCAGTGGCAAAGATGAACAGGTCGAATCGACATTACAACTTTGGTTTCATAATGTTCAGGCGAGTTTTATAAACAGTATGAATATGAAAGTTTTATTAATGAATTGCTCCTAAAAATAGCAGACAGTCAACTTTAAATGAATTTTTCTAATTCTTGCTTTAATTGTTTTCCTTTTTTTGAACTGTTTTTAAGTATGTCAATAAACGTTAAAAATCCAGCTGTCAAACTTTTAGGTAACAGGTTTGCTACTATATCACTAAACATTACTGTAACTGCTGAATTTTTATATCATTGGTTAACGTTATCATTCGGTTATTGTTATCAATGCAACTGTGTCCCGAAGTGATCACAATAAGCTGCATCCACTGTATATATACATGACGTGTGTGTGGTCGGTAGAAATAATAAAATGTATACTAGTCAATTGGACAACTAATACGCTACTTGAGTGCTACCACGCCTATAGTTTTATTAACACAAAGGTTTTTTCATTAATCTTTAATTTAAAGGTATGTTCATTTTAGGATATTTCTTTCATATCAACGTGTAAAGTAAAATGTGAATAACTTGTATGTAACCGTCAATTATATCATGTAAATAGCACTAGAATCATTTACCACATTTAATAATTATTAAAATTTACAAAATAAATCCGAAATAAATGGAAGCAGTGGCATCTACCTTTTTACGACCATATTTATCGGCCATTTTCCCCCAAATCGGCGATCCAATACCTATTGTAAGAAACACCGTCTGTAAAATATGGAAAATATGTTAACAAATGGAAAATAATTTTTATCTTGTATATACTGATAACGTGATAAAACCTTGAATCTTATCTATTTCTTATAGTTAGTATTATAAACAAGTCGTTATGTTTTATAATTACCATTAGAACATAATGTATGGTGATACTCAATTTCTAATCATGGATTGGTGCTGATAATGTTTTACTATGGAACTCTTTAGATCAAGATCGGCCAATGAGAGAGAGTGAATTAAATGTAACATATAATTGAAGATTATAAACTTAAAGTCTTTATTTTAACTGATGTACAAGTAATGAATAAACTTATATTTCTCATGTTTATTTATTCACCAATTTTACCCCCCTCCCCCAAATAAATCAATTTTTTGACCTACTCTCTTGTTTCCTCTTATCTGAATCAATTATTCTCTGCCAAAATGTGTGCTACAGTAGATGCCTATTTGGTCACTGGTGATAACTTGACTAATTTTACGTTCATTTCCAGTTTACTTCAGGGGAAGTAGTAAGAACTCAGTTTATTGGTTTTTTAATTAATTAACTAACGCACATAATAGAGCACATACATTAGTACAACATTTCTTAATGTACAAACGTAATCTTTAAAAATAAAACATAATTAAGAAAAAGTAGTTTATTTTATGTAATAGCCTAGATGATATACTGTTGTTATAGAAAGAATGTCAAACGATTGATGTCTAGGATTCTACGACTACCTACAAGCAAGGTAAATACTTGATAATGGTATAGAAATTGACTGTTACTTTTACAAAAAAAGGGTCCCCAGTGGCACAACAGCATATCCGGGGACTTATACCGCTAGAAACCGAGTTTCGATACCCGTGGTGGACAGAGCACAGATAGCCATTCGTGTAGCTTTGCGCTTAATAACAAACAACAACTAGAAAAAAAAGGTAATGATAACCTCCATCTGTCACTGAGAAAAAGTGTTCTGCTCTAATTTATTTTCTTTCGTCCCATGCTATTGTGTAGTTTTTATAAATCTAAATGCACACAATAAAAAGAAAGACACTTTTATAGCATAACAGACATTTCTGTGATATATGTTTCTGACACAAGCTTTACAATTCTTTTGATAAACATAATTTGTTAGTAATGGTGTTGCCAGAAATTACAAAATAATTAAAAAAACATTATACTTACTGCCGTTAAAAGTGCTACCTGGAAAGATGTTATTTGCCATTCGCAAGCTAAAAATCCGCCCAACACTGATAGAACCATTAATTCACAAGATTCCGCCACCTGGTAAAACAAGTTTATTAAATATGTTAAATTAATAATTATTTCCATAAAATATGTAAATGTACTAAATAGTACAGTCGCAGCGGTTCCAAAGAAAACGTTACACAGCAATGTTTTGTCTAAATCATGCATTATAAGGTGTAATACACAGATAGAAATATAGTAAAGACAAAAAATCCAAAAATGGCTTGCGTAAAGGTGCACCAAAGTAACTGGGCATTATATACGCAATTAAGTTGCATTCCTTGCATGAGATAAGTCAATATTATACAGAATACGATACAACTATCAGTCTAAACTTAGTAAAAGTAAATAAATAAACGATTAGTTTCAGATTTTACACTGTTTATATTACTATTACTCAGTATTTAGGCTTTCTCATTATCCAGGATGTTAAATCTAGCACAGTTAAAAAAACAGTAAATTTATAAAACACATTTCAGAGAAAGAACAATTCTGACATGTACGAATGTAACTTAGTTCCTATAATAAAGATATAAAAACAATACAGAAAATAATTTTGTAACAATGTTATTACAATTCGAAATTAACAAGACTGGCGAGGCAGTAATATAATATACATAAATATTAAAGTCAACCCAGATCTGGAATGATTGGTGGTTTAAGTTTCATATAAATGCTGCTTCTGTATATTTTCTATTTACGTTTTTTTCTTGTCAATACTTTAGTCGTAATTACTTCTGACTAATTATGCAATAAGAACAACATTAATAGAATAAAAATAAAAGAATCGTTAATTATTCGTTAACTAAAACCTAATTTAAATCAAAACACAGGTGTCACCATATATGTTTTTTAAATTGCGATGTAATGCTCACGAAGTATTTCAAAAAATACAGTTACCCGATGATGGCCACACGAGTGGTCGAAACGTTTTAAAAAAAGTTAAATAAAAATAAACAATCCACTGAAAAGCTGTATCTTTGGACTTTTATTTAAAGTGTCTAGTGAATTTCCTCTCCTCACAACACATATTCCAGTTGTTCATGTAAGACGTATTGTTATGTAAGTAACATAGTAAAACTCAGCTATGTTCGCCATCCTAACTAATAATACTTGCCACAACCATAATTAAACAAAAGGCTGATTATAATTATACTTGTCATTAGACTTTGGTATCAGGGCTATTAGATGCTAGTGTTCTCACTGAACTCTTTTATCCATATGTATATATTTTCAAATATGTATATATTTTTAATTAATATTTTATGAAATTAAAATAAAAACGTGGAAAAGAAAAGCTCGCTCTAATGTCAGTTTTAAGTTAGTCTTACATACTCAATTAATCGGGTTCATTCGTGAAGTTGTGTAAAATTGTTTTGAGTGTGTAGTAATTTACATTTGTCTTTATCGCATAATAGTACCTCATCATAAAATAATATAGTAACAAATTGGAAGACTTAAGACAGAACATTTATAGTGAAAAATGACAGAAACTATCTATAACTTAGATTTACAACAATGAGTATCTTTCTGTAAAGGAAAAAGAATGGAGCCTGTAGCTTCAGGGTTATAACAATACGTTTTAACGAAAATTATAGTAACCATCGAAAAGTTAGCTCAACATGTTTTTATCCTGAAAGATAGCGAGTAACTGAAACATATTAGTGATACAAAAATACTTCTTAATAGAAGATGATAATAACATTTGCAGTTAACTTGTTTTCATTAAAAATTTTAGGCCTGTAAATTTTCCAATACTTAGTCGGCTTTAAAACAATAAGTTGAGATTTTACTTTAGAACAATGAATAAATTAACTGTGCTGTAGTAAGATACAAAGGTAGTGCATATATACCTCGAACATTATTGAAATTTACTAAGTTATATATATTGTAACAAAAAAATAAAGTTAAAGAAAGAGTAAAGGACGATTTTGAATTGATCCTTTATTTATAACAGCAAACTGACCCAAGCAAAGCAGCACAAAAATGTCAGCTTCCATTGGAACTTTCCAAAACCACCAGCATTGACAACATCTTCAATTGTATAGGAATCTGTGACAGAAAAAGAAACTGCAGATTAAATAGATTTCCGGATTTTTCAGATTTCATTTATGTATATTGAAGAATTGCACACTTTGGGAACACTTATATGATGTGATGTATGACCAAATCATACATAGGAACCTTGTGTTATACACACATTGGCATGTTTCATAATTTTTTATTGGATTAAATGAACGTCGGTCAAGTCAACTAGAACCCTTATTTATGAATTATTTTATGTTTTGTTATGCATGAAGTAAAGCATGATTACTATTATTGTACTCAAATGAGGTTCCATTTCTAGCTTTGTTTGTTTGTTTGATTTGAATTTCGCACAAAGCTACACGAGGGCTATCTGCGCTAGCCGTCCCTAATTTAGCAGTGTAAAACTAGAGGGAAGGCAGCTAGTCATCACCACCCACCGCCAACTCTTGGGCTACTCTTTTACTACCGAATAGTGGGATTGACTGCAACATTATAACGCCCCCACGGCTGAAAGGGCAAGCATGTTTAGCGGGACGGGGATTCGAACCCGCGACCCTCAGATTGCGTGTCGAGCGCCCTAACCACTTGGCCATGCATAAAGCTAAAATAAAAGTGAATATAAACAACAAATTCAACCATAAATAAAATGCATATAGCATGTCAGATATTCTAAAGTTTCCATTGAAACGATTCGTTTTTTGTTCGTTTTTTTAACTATGCACAAAGCTACACAAGGGCTATCTATGCTCTGCCCACCACGAGTATCAAAACCCGGTTTCTAGCATTTTAAGTCCGCAGACATACCGCTGTGCTACTGGGGGGCTCAATTGAAACGAACTTACTTTGTCATTTATTTCTGAAATATTATTTTCTAATGATAATTTTTTTAACCAGTAATTCAATTTTATAGTAGCTAGTTGTCTGGATTTTAGAGTTTTTATTCGAGAAGAGGTAGTTTGCGTTTTCACAGCAGTGTCACCATGATTTGAAAGTTGTTTTTTTTTTCGGTTCAAGAGAATCTCTTCACGGTCGTGAATTCTATATTAATGCCGCGTTTTGTTTGTCCATACATATTCTCTGGCAGCGACCAAATGTAACTATGCCCATTATCTATCTGTAATAAGACCAAAATGATAAATATAGTTTGTTTGCCCGAGTGCGACAGACCTGTGTCGCAAATCTTTGTCGCCGTATTTTTGATTAATTGTTTTGTCTAAAACTCGATTTTCTAAACTTGTTTATTTTTTTTAATTTGTTGCTGCTCAATTTCACCAAAATGCTGAATGTCTGGTCTCTGTAGTTCTTTAGATATGACCTAAAATCAAAAAGATAAAAAACTACCTAAAGATAAGATAATCAAAGAAATCACTGATTGAAACATTTCTTTGAATATGCGAGTTCTTTTTTGTGCAATAATAAATTGTACGAAGAATAAAACGTCGAAATTACTGAATAAGATTCTCGTAGCAAGATATCGAATAAATACTTACACAACTTATATGGTCGCTCCTAAACTTTACAATAAGGTCGCATAATAAATGTGAAGAATTTTAATGCTTTTTGATCCTTAAAAACCTGAAATACATAAAAATTACCAAAAACAGTAAAATAATCTTAAACCACTTGAACATTCCACTGTTTCTACACAACTTGGAATTGTAAAAGTAAAGCTAACGTGAATAAAACTTGACAGTGGTTTACTGTCACCTCACATTAATATTATATTCGTTTGCCCTATGTACTTTTTACCTTTCTTTAAAACACCAACTACCTAATGTACACTGAGTGGTCACAAGTAAATAGACACCTAATTTTTCGCCATTTAACTGATTTATGCTAACTAATTTGTGT
>NW_013667033.1:170146-189145 GCF_000517525.1 Limulus polyphemus
TTACATTTTTTCTGAAAAGGTGGTGTCTATTTACTTGTGACCACGCTGTGTAATTACGGTTTTTGATTGTTTGTTTCATGTTAAACACAAAGCTACAGAATGGGCTATCCGTGCACTTTCCACCACGAGTATCGAAACTCCATTTTTAATGTTATAAGCACTCTTACTCACCAATTAACCACTAGAGAACTGTAACTAAGACGATTTTAAATCACTTCAACTACTATTATATGTTTCAGCAGTGTGGAAGCCTAAAAGTATGAAATCCTATCACTTCTGTCGTCCGGTGGTAAGTTTACAAACTTACCGGTCTAAAATCCGAAGGTCGATTTCCTGCAGTAGACAGACAAAAATTAATCAAAATGAATCAGGATTGATCTTAATGATAATAACCATGACTTACATACTCCATAGTTGAATGATAAATAAATAACTTACTAATCAGTTCCCAACTCCGTATATTGTTGTGAGTTACCCTATTTTCTATTTTTATAATTATAAGGTAAGTACATAAATAAATGAAACATTTTTGTGATGCTCTACTTTTCTTCCAAGTAATTCAGCTTGAGAGATTACACGCTAAAAATGCGGTTTCGATACGCGTTGTGAGCACAGTGCAAATAGTCATTATGTAACTTTGCGTTTAAAAGCAAACAAATTTCGTAGGGTAATATTAATTTATGTATGTATTTATTGACACACACTGGAGGAGTTTTGAGCCAACCAAATCACAGCCTCTCTTCCCTCCAGTTGTGAAATCCAAATAGCGCTAGGCTATTAAAAAATATTGTGTATCATTATTTGTATTATAATTATTTTATTTTAACATCAGGTACCCGATGCAATTATGAAATTGCTTTCACTACTATTTTGCACAGACTCTCTTAAATAGTTCAAGGTTCTCGTAGTAACAATAGTATATGTCCTTTCCACATAGTTTCACGCTTGCTCCACTTTCATACTTCCACCTTCTTTTTAACAGTCTTCTAGTATGTTCTCTGTTCCATCTTTTTCTGTTCCTTCAGTCTAAATATTACTACAACTTGTAGATCTCACTAGGTTGCTGAAGGACCGTGCCTTACTATCTAAGTTAGGTATTCAACTTTCTTGTTGAATGTTTTGTCACTGCGTTTCAAAGGATTTACCCATATTCTTTGGACAAAACATGTCTCCTACTTTTGTATGAAGCCAAAAAATATATATCCAGATTATAATCTTCACTGTTAAATAGACAGCCACATCCCCTTATGCTTCACATTCTGCTCTGAATGAACTAGATTCCCCAGTTTCTGCCACTGACCATTAAACACCAGGTGTCCATGTCTCCACGTGGCTCCTGCTTATCCAGTCGCATCTTTCTTAACTGGGTCATCTTTTGCTGTCATTAGTGTTAGCCTTTTCGTGTATATCAATTCTATGACTTAAACTGTTTTGATCAGTCCTTATCTTTCCCTACAAGTCCTGCTATTAATACTCATCATGATTAACTTAATGCCATGTGCCTGGATCCACTTAATAATGTTGGTGCTTTCTGGTAGACATATCTCATCTACATTTATCTTAGCTTCACTTACCCATGACTTAACTGATTTCAGATCTCTATGTTACTGTTTCATCTACCATTTCTCTCAAGTGTTAATATATAGTGAATGAGATATGGCTGTGGTTGCTCTGAATATTGCTTGGCTAGCTTTAACCATTTGTCTTCAAGTAATGCTGTTCAAATCAAACCAAAAGTGCAGGGTTTCATATCGTGTTAGTTCAGTTGCTCATGTTGCTATTCTCCTGACTACATTCTGCACACTCCATAGCTTAATCATTGTTGACTTTAATGCAGAATCACACAAGTGTATTCCTTTCTCCATTCTGACCATGACTGTTGCTTTCATCGGACTGATGAAGCTCCTTTGATGCGCTTACAGGGCTGCAGCATGTTTAAAAAAAAGTAAGATTTTTTATTGATTTCTCTATCAGTTAATTATTAAGTACAGAAATGTTATTCTGTGTTCCATCACAACACACAGTAAGATGAATTTTCTAATGTAGAAAACTTTGACTGCACATTTCACTGTGAAGAGAAAGAGTTGTTTATGTCAAATCTGGTATCTAACATTCAACATCTGTCTGAATGGATATTTTATTTTCTTGTTTATAGCACACTGGCAAAGGCATTTTCTGGATTTTTGCAAATTATCCGTTGATTCCACTGGCATATGTAAGATTCTTGCACTAATTGTGTTGTCCATATATGTATATGGTGTCACTAAATGGCATTTTACTGTGCTGACCAAATTAGCTGTTTAGATAATAAAGAGAACAAGATTTAGTAGTGGATTCTTCCAGCAAACCAGTACTAATTTTTAAATTTTCAGACTTACATTTCCCAAATTTAAACAGACAGCACTTGGTGTCCAGCATAGACACCATTAATTGTATGAATATGTTTAAGACACCCATATCCTTTAGCTTCATTCGTAAAATGTCAATATTCACTTGATTGTAGGCATCTTCAAGGTTATATAGTCCAACAAATCACTACTCTGATGACTGCATGCTCTGTTGAATGCTAGGTGTGACTGCCTCCACATTTTACTATGTAGATCTTTTTTTGACCTTGCTCCTTTTACTTTGGTGTGAAGTCAATTTTCATTCCTCTACGTCTCGTACGAAACTTGTGCTGCTACCTATTTTTTCATAAGATGTATCCATACATTTAAAAATGCTATTAATCTATATCCCTGGAGTTGTGATGGTGTTTGAAGGGATTGGACAACATCTATTTTTACACTCTCTTCCATTGAGAGAGTTTTGATTTTTGAATATCTAGGGCGGTGCACAATCCCTTTACTTATTTCTTGAAGAATTTTCTGTAGTTCATCCAGTGTCACTGGTGTTTCTGGCTGTGAGTCAGACTCTGGTTGAATTCCATCATTAACTTTTTACAATGCGCATGTCTTAGAGGCCTACCCATTTTCTTCTAGTTGGCTCATGTGTTTCTAAAACCGTTTTTTTCCAACAGCACTAAGGTATTCACTGTTCGGTCTTTTCAGTTCCCATGGTCCTATGACATATCCATTTGATACTTTTTCATAATGTTTCCAGTTTCCAAAGTTAGTTTTGTATATTTGTCTGCTTGATTACATTACTTGTAGAAACTAGCCCATATTCCTTGCTTAGTTCTATTTGACTTTGCCTTTTTTGTCGTTAGTGTATATTTTACTGGCCTCAACCTTCTCTTCCCAGGTTGGCTCCACTTCTTACTGTCTCCCTTTTGCTTTTACTGAGACTACCATATTTACTTTACTGACTCATTTGTTTTTTCTCACCACCTTTTTGTGTTTGCCCTCGACAGTTTTGGATTTTGTTCTACATTAAAATCCTGTTGTCTTAGTGGGTTTCTGAGGTAATTCTTTCTTGGCTATATGCATGATAATGTTGAGTTTACATATAAGCTTAAGTGTATTAAGGGTAATAGCTATGGCTCAGTTAGTATCCCTCTCTCTCTGTTGTTTTTGTGGTAATATTGGTACTGGTTAAAATACAGTATATATTTTGTGATATTTCCTCCAATGATATTCCATTGAAATTTTGGTCAATGTGCAGCCAGATAGGGCTCCAAGTATTAAAGTTGTTTATAATGTTGACACTTGAATGCACATTCACATATTCAGCGAACTAGTTCATTTAGTTCTCTCTGTCATTATGTCACTGCAGACATACAAGTTGACCAGGATGAATTCTATTCCAGAGACTTTTAAGCTGACTGCCAGGGTCTCTGCTCCCACTGTATTTCTTGGAACAGGTTCTTGTAGCATTAAATGTTGCACTTAGAAGGATAAGAGATCCTCGTTTGGTTCACTCCATTGTCAATGGTTAAAAATCACTTTGATGTCTATGCCATGTGATGGTTTCTTCTATAGGTTTTGTATCTTGCATCATTGTTCCCATCCAGATATTCCCTAGCACATTTACTATTAATTATCTCTCTTTTATTTACAGTCTTTTTTTGGTACCCTCTTATTCCTCTAAGGGTGTGCCTTGAAGTACATTTGTCAATGTATAGTCCAAGTTGTGTAAACTTATAGTTTAATGTCAGTATTGCTGTAGACGGCTTTGTCAACAGCTAGGACAGATCTACAAGGAACATCATTATACTGAGGCTGCCATTGTTGTAGCAACTGATACCTTTCACTGTCTCCAGGTTCGCCTTCTCTTCACTGTGGCAGTAACTGATTTGCAGTTATAAATATATTATACCAGCCTCTGTTTCTCTCTGTCTAAGATAGACAGACAACTCACACCTGTGTAAGTTATCTTGTTATTCTTCTTTCCTAGATGTAAAACCTACTATGTCATAGTTTACAGCTACTTTATATATGTGTAATATTTAGTTATTAATTTACTTTCGTAATTAATTACTTATTGTTATGTTTTTCTTTATTAGCATTTTCCTTCATTTCTTCTTTCTTTTCTTTTTTATCCCCCTTATTCCTCTTTTTTCTTTTGTTTTCATATTTCTCATTCAATTTAAATAAAAGTAAATGGTACTTCTAATAATAATGATTATAAGGGGTAAACAAACGCAAGCTTATTTTACTACAAATAATTAAGTTTATAGGTGCACAAGGCGAACGTTAATATAGTTTAATTTAGTATAAAGTTATTGTAATTAAATATAAGTTTTCTCTGTTGTTTGTAACAATGAAGAAAGGTATTCGGTTCACAGACGTCGAATCTAACACTGTTCTAATACTGAGTAATAGAAACATTTGTTAAAATTAATTTTACTTTTAGATACTGAATTAGATATTCGCTTTGCTAAGAGGCAGGCTTACCAGGTGGGCAAGGCCCATGACTCATTGAGACCGAAAATATATTTGATCGAACAACATATTTGATAGCGAGTTACCTAACTAGTGAATTTTCATTTTTTCTCCTCTGTTATGATATAAATGACTGTTTAGTTCAGATATTATTGATTAATTTATTTTTGTGAGTAAATATTTTATTATTGTTTAGTTTTTGTTATAATAAGAGTTAAAAGCAAACTATTGTAGGAAGTTGTGTTTATAAGTCATTGATGTTGAGACTATCGAACTTCGCAATACATTGACCTCGAGAATATAGATATTTTTAGAAGACGGGCAGACGATAAACAGATAAACATATAAATAGTGTGAGATGAGCGGAAACAGCAGATAGACAACAGCTGAAGAGTGTAAAGTTACGGGCAAGGAAAAATTCGGCTTGAAGTTAACTATCGTAGAAGTGGTAGGCCTAACGTTTAATACGTTAGAGCAAGACTAACAGTAGAAAAGGAGATAAGAAGAAGAATTATTCCGTCAAAGTGTGGTTCTAGAGTAATTGAATCAGCATGAGTGCTCTTGGATAAAATGAACAGAGGATATTTAGATGAAAGAATACCATACGATTACGGTAACTCGCGCCACAAATGTAAGTGAATCACACACAGAATGCTAGTGCAATAGTAATAGAGAAGATAGTTCGGTTTGTCTAAAATAATTCAATAGGCCTAAGTTGACTTTTGACAAGAAGATGAGAACTATATATACATACATACATATATATATATATATATATATATAGTGTTTATGATACGCCTATAATCTCTATTAGTTGAAGAATTTATTGTACATACGTTAACTTGTTCTGAATATATATATTATTTTGAAAACAAGTGAAGCGCGTGCTGTTCATTTGTCGCTGAATTTTTCGCCAACAAGTCACATACACCTACTGTAGAAGAATCCTAAGCCCAACAACATCATGGTATATATACTTATATTATTAAGAAATATAAGTAAAAGCTTTTAAGTTTTGACAATTGGTGGAAAGAAATATATTTTAAATGCTGACATCCTCCAAATTAAATCTTAGAGAAGCCAGACTAGAAATCTTATACTACTATATATAATACAACTATGTAGTTTACATTTTGCTGTTTTAATGTCAAAAATAACTCAAACTAATTAACCTGAAAACCCACCACATTGAATGTTAAGTTGGTGATTGTTAAAATGTCTATTTTATTTCAAAACTATGATATTTTCTACAATATATCAAAACAATTGTCTTTTATTGTCGTTGTTTTGACAGAATGCTACCGCAGGGTTATCACTCTGTCTATAACGGCAAATCGAACCCAGGATTTTAGCATTGTATTTACGTAAACTTACCGCTGACCCTACAGAGTACCAATTTTAAAAATTAAGTTTTTCCAATCCAATATAGGAACAGGTTCACTGTGGTGAGTAAAAGACAAAATTCAATACATAACAAACTAGCAATGTTTTGGACATATTTTGAAAGTTTCGCAAAATATTGAATTTATAAAACATCATAATTTTCGATTCAGAAAAACTTACTCGCTGTAAAAACGAGGAAAAAACAGAAAAAAATTATAATGCATTGATGTAACCCTATCGTATTATATTCAAACAGAATTGTTTTATGACACATGTTTACAGATTTTGAAGAAACGATTGTACTGTTATAATCCTATGGATGTTTCTTTTACTTCTTCCACTTTAAAGCTAAAAAAACCCATCGTAAATCATGACTATCCCCAACTAACATCAGCAAATTTCCTACACATCTTCCACGCCACTTCTACACAACACCCTTCGCATACCAAACAACTCAAAGGACCACGATGGAAAAGACTGCAAGAAAAGACCAACACACAAAGACTTCGACAAACAAAAAGAAGAAACATCAAGACAAGACAACATAAACAATATGCATACACCCACGAGACAGGAACCTATCACGATAATTCAAACACATTTGATCAACAAACATACACTTCAACAGTAGCCTAGAATAAAAGAAACCAATCAGATCTTCACCCTGAACCACAGAAACAGCTCGTTTCACCATGACCTCGTCGATTAACTCGCCACAGAAACACCTTCTAATCTTTGATTTTCAGTCACGGATTTTCTGACGAGACGTGCAGTACACTCTCCTTCTTCCGACATCTTTCCCCCAGCGATGATGACATACTGAATGCCATAACCCCTCTCAGCCTGCGTTCACCATTCCGATGTTTCTTCAACAACCCTACTACAATACCCATACAAAACGCTGATGATTCCTCTCACGCCTATTACTACTTCCTCCCTTCACAATTTCGCGTTGTCTTATTTCAATTTTTGGTTTCATCAGGCATCAAGCAAAATATCTGTCGCTTGATCAGTGAAAGCGGGTTTTCTCGGGGTACTCCCCTTTCCTCTACATTACATTTTCTAGGCATTGGATTTATAGATCCTTGTCTCCCTGAAGAACCATTACTCCGATAGAGGCCATTGGTTTGTCTCGAGTAAGTTAAGAAGAAATCCGCTATTGACAGTCTTCATTAAGTAGCATCTACCTTCGCCGATCTTTTTCCAGCTCCACCTTTCCAACTAAAATCAATTATTTGCCAGCCAAATACAGCATCCTTTTACTTCAGCCCAAACATTTCAATTTGCCAAGTACAGCCCTACTTTATTACCGTGTGCAGGGTGAAGAGATACATCCAGTTTTTGAACGCCCCCTGCTCTCTTCCGAGGTTTTCAGTTAAACCCCAGACAATCTTAAACCAAAATAACTTCCAAGGTGTTGTTGGTATTCTTTCGGGCAAATTGGGTCATAGTGGTATCCACCATAACTAAGTTAATTGTCGAATTCTACAACCATGGTTTACTGTAAAGTTGTAATTTGCAGATCAGATTATTACAAGAAAGATCTCAAGATGATAACTTGAGGCGAGAGTAGTTCGCACAAATGAAGCAACAACTACAGCGAGAAATAACGGCCCTAATGAAGCTGCAATGATGAAATGTAGGTTGAAATTATAAAGTATTTTTTAAATTATCTGGTCGTATATTCGAATTTTTACAGTGCAGTCTTAGCAATACAGTAGGTAACTACAGTTTTTATTATTTTACCAAGTTGCATTTATTTATTTTTAACTTACAATGTTGTTTTTAAACCACTTCAGTATATTTATGTGGCTTTATGTTCATTTGTTTGTTTTAGCGAAAAGCTACACAATATGTTATCTGAACTTTGTCCATTACAGAGGATCGAACCCTGGATTTTAGCATTGTAAGTCCGTAAATTAATCTTACTGGTTGCCTCCAATAGGACTTTTGTGAGACACGTCGTAAATTAGTTTGAACTTGTATTTAGTTTTAAATTTCACTTAAGTAATATAAGTAAACTTTTTGTATACAATTATGGTTACTATAATAACTATATTATGATCTTGGTACAATTGTTAGACGACAGTAACATTCAGAACATTCTTAAAAGAACGATAGATCAGTTGAAAAAAATGGAATATTAAAGTGATTTAATAACTTAACATTTAATTTCATATAACCCGTTTTTATACACGTCTTATTGAAATTGTAAAGGTGAAATGTACGTTGAAATACAGTATTGCCTCGATATAACGCCATCGATTATAATGCTTTCTCGAATAGAACGCTGTGGTGCTTGTCTCCCAAAAATTTAGTATCATCTGCTGCTTAGGTCATTCTCACTTGGCTTCAGAAGTTAAAGTCATTGCATAGCGTCACAAAATATAGGAAAAAATCAGAAAGTCTGGAGTGCAAAGCCCAGAGCTGTAAGTATCATGTTTATATGTGAGACAAAATCCACATTCTTCAAATAAATTTGAAACCCTAGACTAAAGATTGAAACCGTTAGTAAACTGACAATACTCTGGAATCTTAGTTAGAAGGAATAGCTTGACTCCCTGGCTACTCTTTACTGTGGTCAGTTGTTTTCTAGTTTTTCCTGGATCCATTTTGAAAATTTAATTAGGCCCCTAACGCTCGAGCTTCTCTTATGACTTTCCCTTTTTTGTGTGGAAAGATTAACATTGACTTGCTTCCATAGATAAATTGTATATATATATATATATATATATCCGGATCTAGGAGCAGTCATATGCCCAGATTATCTCAGAGTGACTTTTTTATTAAAATAATCTAGATGTGTTTTTTCCTAGGGCATGACAGTTTAAGTGATAACTATAGTATTGATAGATTTACAGATAATGTATGGTTGAGTAGTGATCGTTTGAAAACTACGAGATTGATTGAATGAAAAGCGAGGTATGAAATAAGTGGTATCATATTGTGCATGTTTGGTTCACTCGGTCTATCGAAAACGTTTTCTTTGTACATTTTAAAATTATTTGCATTTTGTCTGTTTATTATTGTGTCATTGTGTAGTTGTGTGGTGTTATAGATTACTGTGGGAAATGTATAGTTGAGGCCATAGGAGTCAGAACAAGAAGGCCAAGGACATTCTTCTCCAATACAGGAGGCCAACACTTCCTTCATCCGAATAACTTTTGATAACTGTACAGTTTCTTCAGTTGAACTGAGCTTTCAGTGCAACATAATTGTACAATTTATTTGCAGGGTGTGCAGGTTAGAGTTGGGGTGGGTGGGGGTAGAGTTGCAGAGGTGGAAAAGGAGAAATGTAAATTGCTTGAAGTGGTGGCAGGGCATAGGGTACATTTGGCAAACAGGATTTCAAGAGAGTTAAGAAAGGAAGTACGGCTAAAATCTTGGAAATGGTTTATCGTTTTGTTGTGTTATCATTTAACATATTATTATTTATGCCTCCTCTATGAGAGTGAATGAATAAATAGTAATAAAATAGGTATATGGAAGTGTCGATTATTCTTAAAAATGTGTGAGATTGTAGTAACTACTGAGCAGTTTAAAATTATTGGAACTGCCAAAAATGACTCTTTATCAGTCAAAAAGATCTTGGTCAGGAAAAACTGGAGTATAGAATTAAATAAACAATCTAGAATTGGTGAACTTCTGTTGAAAGTGTAAGGAAAGCTTAAGATGATTATTGATAACAACTGTGATGTTTGACAAACCAAAATATTACAAAGTAATTAGTGTGAAACTTATAATACTGTGCATATGTCGACCTAAGTTCGTGTACTGTCGCTATACCAGAGTAACCATATACTAACGTTTACCAAATATATCAAATCTTAGTGACAATTCGATGTATTTCCCATAGCAAATACATAAAGTTGCATTGGCTCATGTGTAATATGATTACCTTTAGGAACAATCTTTTTAAGGTAATATCGCGATATGCTTACTTGCTCATTTTATATCATACAGGAGTGGCATTAATGAAACATAACGTTTATTACGTTTATAAAAAAGTATCAAAGATTCTTCTTGCAGTTTTCTCAAAGATACAAAATATTTATGAGAGGGTCAACATATTTTACTGAGAAATCTTGCCCACAAATACTCATTTATATAGTCATGCTAGTTTTTTCCTTTACATATGTGGGTGAAAAACAACAACACAAGATCACTTCTTTTTGTATAATTTATATTCGTGAAATATTGAAAAATGACTCGATAACACTTTTTCACATTAATTGCATTTTGCTGCCCTTATTTTAAGCATTGGATGAAATTATACAAAACTTGGTCAGAATTTGGATTGTTATTTAAATAAAGCACTTCTAATATCATGTATTGAAAACAAATAAGAAAATGTCTAACTGTTATGTTAATAATATGTTCCTTGCTCAAATGGAACAAGTAAACCCCACTTGCTTGTAGGTGACAATGAAAAAAAATCCACATTTATATCCATGTAATGGTGAAATAAAGTTAACTATTACAAACAGCAGAACAAGCCGAAAAAAACGTTAAAATATATGATAGGCTTGATCATATAAATGTTTATTTGTAGAGTAAAATTGGTATCCCTCTCCCCCAATCGCTTGCTTCCCTCTCCTATATAATATAACAATTCCCGATTTTTTTGTTCCTTTTAGAGCAAAGCCACATTGGACTATCTGCTGTGTCCACTGCAGGAAATCAAACCCGAATTTTAGCGTTGCAAGTCCATAGACTTACCACTGTCCCACCGAGAGACATCAATTTCCGAACTTTGGCAGATCACACTGAAGTATTCATAATTCACGAGCTTTGTGTTAACTACATTTAGTTGTAACATTATAAATACGTTTTGTGTAAACTGCACGAATGTAATTCTGTAATTATTTGTGAAGTCAGACGTAATTTTACGTTCTTTTCAGAATGTATATCAGAAGGCTGGTTGATGTCGTGTATGGCCAGATTATAGCACCTTCAAGGTTGGAAGCTATGTTTACTATTTGTGAAATAGTTGGCTTAATTTTAGCTACATGTGTAAAGTGTATTTGTGTAGTTTAACCCGTTCAATCTTTGGACTAGGTTTCTATGACAACCATTCAATGCTGGAACATCTCACGTGTGTGTGTGAAATGGCTGAAATTACTGACCACGTACTGTTGCCATGGTATGGACTGGTACTATCAGGGATCTTTGCTAATTTAGCAACTCTCGCATTGTTCCATTCAAAGCCGTGTGGACTGTACATTCACTATGCTTGGAACAAACACGTGGCAAGTGTGCATTCCCCGTCAAAGACATAATACACGTCTGTCTAGATGGCTTTTCGGTGTTGTTGTTTAGCATTATATTGCTTGCTAGCCTACTGACCTTTCACAGGTTGAGTTGACTTGTAGTTTTGAATTATAACTTGCTAATGAAGCTATGGATATTGTGAATTACTAACAATCTATTGCACTCACAAAATAAGTGTGGTAAACTGTCCAACAGACTTCGACCTTATGCATATCAAAAACGTCATGGGTGACACATTGTTAATTTGTGTGGCTTACCAAAGCTAATGGTTTGATGCCCCTACCGAGCGACTGCTCGTGAAATCATTGTGTTTATTTTAAAATGTTTGCGATGATTATTTCCCTTTGTTTTTCTCACTATTTGCTTCACTTTTCATTTGTTGTTAATGTAGGGAAACGATTATATAACCTTTTGTAGCCTATGATTAATTTGTAAGTCGACCAATAATCATCAAATTTTTGAGTTTGTGAAAACGATGCTGCTAAGATAAGATAGAGAGATTGTTATGGCTGAAAACAACTTCATCCTTTTATAACATTCTTTGAATATATGTTTAGTCAGAGATATCCATATTGTGTATCCACAAACTTCCCTTAGTGCGTAGCATTTACTTGCTATCCGCACTCTCCAAGATGTTGAAGTGTTTAGGAGTAGCATTTGTATCACAATCCTGTAAACAGTGGCGAAGGATGAAATACTGATTATATGCTGTGCTTTGCGTATGCTCTTTAATACGCGAGCTCAGACAACGTATTGTAGAATCCATATAGCCAAAGGTACACCTTGGACACGTAAATTTATATACGACGTAAGAGCGATTCGTTATGTGCCTACGTTCTTATAAGATCCTACACAGGTCGTTTATAATCTCTCAGATTATAAGTTAACTCAAGCTGAAAAAAAAAGTATTATCAAGAGGTTTAAAGTTTTCAATTACTCCTAAAAATGTTCAGGTTTAGCACTTTCAGGGTACAGTACAATATTTTCTAGGTACATAACTTTATTGGACATTAGCACCTTCAAATTATTCTGTCCTCTTACAAATAGATTTACTCTGTGTTATCATGGAAGGGATTTGAGGTGGAACCCACCGGATGGTCCTATTATAGCTTTACTGTAACAAAGAAAATAATACTGTCTTACTATAGCTTTACTCTAACAGAAAAAATACGACCGTGTTACTATCGTTTACTGAAACAGAGAAAACGATATTGTGGCTCAGCGGTAAGTCTAAGGGATTATAACGTTAAAAATCAGGTTTCCAAACCTGTGGGAAATACAGTACAAGTATTCTATTGTTTAACTTTACGATTAGTTACAAACAAACAAATAGTTTTACTGTAATACCGAAAACGTTAGTGCATTACTATAGCTTTACTGGTTGTTGAACAACTGCCCCCAGACAATTGCACCTAGGACAACTCCCCCTGCAGCCATATATTCTTTATATAACTTTGCATAGTTCAACATTTTTATTTTATTACAATAAACAAAATTTAACATAAAACCTGTGTTATTTTTTCCTACTTAACCAGTTTTAGATAATTCATTTTTCTATATAATACAATAAATATGTGTTTATTTTCCTATTTTAGTCAGTTATGTTAATATAATAAAATATGGCTGCGGGAGATAGTTTGTCTGGGGAGCAATTTTTCTACGGGGGCCATAAACAAAAATACATGTTATTCTTAATTTTGGATTTACAGTTTTTTACTGTAATAGAGAAAACGCTACTGTTATTATAGCTTTATTGTAACTAAGAAAATGCAACTCCATTACTGTACTTTTGTGACTTCTTAATCCGGTTACGTTGCTTTAAGAAAGGCTGAGGCTATTGATAAAGTTGTACGGTGACATGTATTTAGCCAAGGTGAAGGGGAACTTCTGACGAAAAGTTGACTAAGTTAAAAAAAGGTGTTCTTCAGCTATAGTAATTTTATCAGTCATATCTGAATAACTTAGGGTGTAAACTGGGATGCGATATGCTGCTCTAATAACTGAGTTTTGTCGATTCTGCAAATTAATGATTAAATATCCGGACACAAGTTATTATGTTCCCCTGATCTAAAAGAAGCCTAATGTAAATATTGTAAATAAGCATAATTGGATGTGCATTACAACCATTGGCATATAATGAGATAACAGTTTATATAAATATTATAGACAATTTGTTTTAAGCTAGCCTTTCTTAAGGATATTGTTTCAAGAAGTAACTAGAGCAATAGTTTTTATCCAGAGATAAGTTGGTTTATAAAACATTTAGGTACCAGCTCTAAAGTGTCCTTAATGCTGCTATAGAGATTCGTACCCGTACTCTTTTTTTCTACAATGGCTCTGGGAAAATGATTTATTTAAACTTGAGCAGCTTTTGTTTTCAGCTGGAGAGGGAGAATGACACAGAAACTAAAACCTTACGATTTTTGTTTAGGTATCGGGGCATTATAAGACGATCCCTTAGTAACATATATTTCACCTGTTTTAACCATTCGCACTACTATTCAATAGTGTGTTGTCTGTCAGTCAGTCAGTAGACACTAAAATGACTCACATAAGAGACGTTTAACATTGTTATTTGTAATGTTGTGACGTCGGTGAAACATGCGCATGCCATGAATCACGAGAAAAATTGTGCACTCTGTAGGCAACAACACAGCATGAAATATGAATTTCAAAAGCCATAAACAAAAATACATGTTATTCTTAATTTTGGATTTATTTACGCTTGGAACAGAACACTCTTGGGGACCCTGCGCAAGTACATTTAGTACTACTGCTACTTTGTTTTGTACTTTACAGCTGGTTTAATTACGTTTTCCTTTCTTACATACCGGTACCTTCCAGATGGCAATGTAATTATGTTCATGGACTTTGTGTAAATAAGTATTGGGAAAATTCATTGTTTCAGTGTTTCTTGTAGTTAACGACAAATACCTGAATTTTAAATGGTCAGTTCTTTGTATTATATTAATACATAAATTTGGAATACGTCACTTTGTAACAATTTTGGTGTTGTAATCATACATTAATGTAGTCTAAAACAACAAACTTTTAACACCGTTAACGTAGTAGCACGCTTTGATATAGTGCTCATATACAGAACCAGAATCAAGATAGCATATAGAAGTATTATAACTAAAGAATAGGTTTTATACTACAAATAGAACAACAACGTATAGAAGTGTTATAGTTAACTTGTTTTACATAAGACTTTCTTAAATATATTATTTCAAGAATTGTTATCAACAACTCAGCACAACCAATTTAAAGTTTTAAAAGAGCAACAATGGATTTTAATGCGTTCGGCGTTAAAAGTGCTATAGGTCGTAACAAGAATGGTTTGGTGTGTATTATGATTGTTTACGGGAGAATGTTATTTCAAGTAAAAAGTACCTTGTAAAAAGTATCTTTACAACTAGTATTAAAAATAAAGAAGCGAAATTTTAATAAAACCTATTTAGAACCAGTAAAATTAACAAAAAAATTGGAAATCTTTACTGGAAATGGTATTTGTGATTACATTTATTCTTAATGTCTCACTATATAAGAAACTCTCACCCCCGTATAGGACGGATTCTGTAAAATTGTTACGTGCGATGGTTGAATTTTATAAAATAGTATGTGTTTCTCTAACTAGTTTGATCCTATTTCAAACATGTCAGTTTTAGAGTTGTGTTATCAGAGGTTGCTCACTTTAAAAACAATTTTCGCAATCTTGACCCTAAAAAGCCCGTATCATTTCATTGTGTTTGTGTGTGTATGTGCACAAATACATATTTAATACACTAGCTTTTGTTTAAATCTTAAAATAATGCGAACAAGCATAAGAAATTATCTCAAACTATCAGTGGCTATAGAACAGAAGGTTTTCATTATTACTTATTTCAAATAATTTTTCTTGTTTGAAAGCTTACATGAAGTATACCAATACATTGTTTAACAGCTCTGCCAGTTTTATTATTACTATTATTAAAATCAATCATGTTTTAAGTTTTCCATATTTTGTTCAGATGAACACAACACATCAAATAAGCCCTTTAGTTATGGGTGAAGAGTTAAGTGTCAATAAAAAGTTTTAATTGATTATGAATTCTATGAAAACAACATATAATACCTTATTTCTTATCAAATATGATGCAATAAGTTCAAGAATCACATAATATATATTTTTTGTTTCTGTTGAGAAACGGGTAATTCTTCGAAAACACTTGAATTTTTAAGTTTTCTAAACTTTTCACATGACTAATTTAATAATAACTTATATAATTATATCAAATCACATGTTAAAATAATTCCTAGATTATGCTGAAGTCCTTATAATGAACTAAGTTGAATGCTCATTATAATTTAGTTATTGATTTATTGGATCCACTTACCTGAACCAAGTTGTTGCTTTTGCACAGGAACCTGGTGGATGGTTTCATACGATGATGAATCTGTATCAGTAATTGGAATTAAACTTATTTCGTCATTATTCGATCTTGAACATAAACAATCCATTTTAAATATTCAACAGTCTTGCTTTCTTCTTCTTTTTTAAATTATGAAACTAGAATTTCAAGTATTCTTTCTTTCCTTAATGTCTTGCTCAAACGCTGAGCATTATTTGAATGTGTCTGCAAGGATGTCTCTCTCATGCCAAGTGAATCACGTGCCCAGCATGTTCAGAATTAACTCAGTATAGTACAGCTGTTTTCATGATATATATTATACTTTCAGAAAAGTGTGTATAGTCTAATGTGTAGATGAGAAAAGGGGTCTGGAAAATAAAAAGTAGGGTAAAAGTCGGTAACTTATTTCATGTAAATTTCATTATGCTGAATCCGAAATCTAGGTTATAAATTTTGTTTCTCTTCTAAATTCCCCTAAATGCACTTAAGTTAGTAACTGTAGTTTACAAGACATGTATATTTTACATGTCGACCAGTAAGTTTGTAAAATATCAAAAAAATCCCAATAATTTGCCATAATCGTCACTTAACACACAAAAAACAATTAATTATTTTATGCAGTCATTTTCTAAATTATGTTAACATGTACATGGGTACTTTATGAAGCAGTTATGTTAGTAGGTATTTTAATAGAAACATGTGCTGTTGTAGACAGATTATCAATTATGAAATTTTATTTTAGTAATACAAACATTGTGTTAATAGATAAATAGATAGATCTTTAAAGTTTGTAGACTGAATATAAAATATAACGGTAATTATCTCAACATGTTGAAAATAGCAGTAACTACGTCTACATGGAATACTAAGTTGTAGCACATAGCTGTCTTCATTGTTTCACAATAATTCCTAGCCATTGATAAAGTTCAATGATCATATCAGTGTTCTCTAGTGAGGGAGGTGGTGGAAGGTTTCATACAAAAATATATCTGTATCATAAAGGAACTAAACCTAGTTCTCCATTGTTATGATTGGAATGCCTTTTAGAAGCTGGCGAAGCATAATAACGTTAATTATATTTTTCATAAGACATTATATTAAGCCTACTATTACGTTGAAATATTATTATTATTATACATTCTTCTATTTCTTGAAATCCGTAAGGGACTAGATTAGGAATGTATTTTTAAAACTATTATAGGTCAAACATAATATTTTATGACAGATATAATTAAATATATCATGCCTCGCCAGCCTATGAAAGACTTTCATACCATAATAATTGTTGTTGTAACAAATTGTGTATATAAACAATATTCCGATCACTACTGTGTTCGTTGTAACCCAGATGGCCTGAAGAGCTCTGGACTGGGCAAAACGCGTCGTTGGTAATGAATATGACGAATATAGTGTGGTTAAAATACTATTAATAAACACTCTTCTGATTCTTGAAAATCCCTAAAGGACTAGATTAGAAATGTGGTGTTAAAAAATATAATAGGCCTAACATAATGCCTTATGATAAATAAACTTAGTATTCCGAGAACTGTTTAATCTCGAAGTCTAAGTTCAAGGGAGGTCCAGTTAAATTTACACTTTGATCAGTGTGTGTTATTGGATTATACTAGTTTCAGAGAATTCCACTCCTCATCAGTAATCCTGAACACAAGTTCACCAAAAAGAGATAAGCTGGACCTATGTCATAGTGAAAAGTATCAAACATATTGTTAGTGTGAACGTGCTTTGTAGTAACTATGAGAAAAACCAATACACTAGATAGGTGAAGTGAGGAAAAAGTGTCACTGGCCTTTATTCAGTTCTGCACAATGAAAATTAGCCAATGACACTTTTTCTTCACATCACCTATCCAGTGGGCCCGGCATTATACTCTTTTTTTCACTTCAATATACTAATAGTTGACTGAGGCAGTTAATTTGCTGATTGTTTTTGCGTATTTTTTAGCATAACAATAAAAATGTTCTTGATAAAACATTTGATCTTTGCATATTATTTCATTAGATTTATAGCTTTCCCTTGTGTAATTAATATATCTAATCTATCAAGTTTTCTCAAGCTCATAAAATCAAAAATACTTAAATGTCCAATTTTAAGATAGAAACAGTTACGTGTTCATATCACCAACTTTGTAGTTTTAAATCCTATATGTAAATATTTAAGCTATTTTTTTATTGTATTTTATGCAATTTTTAGCATAACAATAAAAAAGTTCTTGGCAAAACATTTGATCTCTGCATATTAATTTCATTAGATATATAGTTTTTGCTTTTATAATTAATATATTGTGTAACATATTTTTCATTTATTCACTCTGTGAAGGAAGTTGATTGAATTCTCTAAATAATCTGGATAAAACACATAACATATATTCATGGAATTCCAATTTTAAATAGTTATGGGTCACATAAATTCAAAATAGCAGATTATAATTTTACTCTATATCGAATAAAAGATCGAGAAATATCGAATATTTTACATTTTCAAATGGGATTATTCTCTTACTTACAAAAAACTCCAATATATGTTAAACAGATATAATTAATATGTGTTAGTTACATCAGAGACTTAATGACACTGAAACAAATATTGACAAAACTTCAAGTTTTAGATACACTACAATCAATTGAAATAAATAACACAGCATTACCTTTAAGTGTTCTCCTGTTTGCAAATAACAACATTAAATGACTTATTCTTTTAACAATAATAAATGACTCTTCTAAATACAGTTTACCACTATATTATGTTATTATGGAGAACTTTTCCACTTTGGCAAATTCTAAGGAATAGTTACATGTTAACCATGAAAAGAGTTTGCTAGAATTATCCAGCTCAGAAATTTAATAAAACATTTGACATTACTTCTAAACTAAACTTTTACATAAAAATATACAAATAAACCTTCTAAATTAGTATTAAATTAAACTGAACATACAAAGAGTAAATATTAAATATAACAATATTATAAAAAAATACAAAGAACGCTTTACATATATATTGTGTAGTATTACATCACGGATAACCAGCAAGCCATCCCCAGTGGTATGTCTGCGGACTTACAACGTTAGAAACCGGGTTTTGATACCCGTGGTGGGCAGAGCATAGATAGCCCA
>NW_013667033.1:189937-195674 GCF_000517525.1 Limulus polyphemus
GGAGACTTTATGAAGCAGTTATGTTAGTAGGTATTTTGATTATATTTTGCAGACAGATTATCACTCATGAAATTTTATTGTAGTAATACAAACATTGTGTTAATAGATAAATAGATAAATAATAAACCTTCTAAATTAATATTAAGTTAAACTGAACGTATAAAGAGTAAATATTAAGTATAACAATCATATAAATAAACACAAAGAGCGCTTTATATATACATATTGTGTAGTATTACATCATGAATACCGGCAAGCCATCGCTGTAGATCGAATCAGATGAATATTTAAGGTAGCATAGATGAGCCTAATTAATTCCGAAACAATATATATATGATATTATATATAATGATATATAATAATTATATATCTACATACAAAACTATATACAAAATATAGTTATATACAATATACAATGGTTATCATTTATATTTTTTATTAAAAATGTAGTGAGTAGCCCTTTTCACAGGCGAAAAATAGTGATGTTACCTGCAATCACTATGAACTTCTAGAAACATAGTGGTGCTACATAGCGCACGCTATTTATAGTGGCGCTATGCACAGCCCTGATTATGGCATAGCCAATAATTTACCTTATATACATGTACAATTATTCCTTGCGTTATGTATATAACGCTTCATTAATTCATTTGTTCTATAGCTTTCGCTTCTCTAATTGATATAAAATTGAAGTATCTTTTTATTATATGTAACGAATCGTCTTTATAAAGTATTGAACGAGACAGTTATATCATTATCTATAGCCGATTGCGTTTTTTATGATTTAACTCGATTTAGTACACATTTAACGTGCTGTAGTATATGATTATCGTATTTATTTCTATATTTAATTTGCATGACATACTTTTTTATTTTTTTAACCATCTAATACAATTATCTATATGCATATTCTATCAGCACTGTAATTGAAATTATAAACTAAATAAGACTGTTATCACACGTACTGAAACACTTATTCACAAAACTTCAAGTATTAGATAGGGGATTATGATTTTAGATGAACGGTTCAGATTTATAGCTAATTGTTCATATTAAACTTGCAAGTTAGATCAGACAATAAATTAATGTTGATGTTCATGGTAAATATTAGAAGTGAGAAACTTTTTCATCAGTAGAGGAGATATGCGTAATCATAGCTTTCTCTTTGTTAAGATGTGATGCTTCAGGAAAGGATCTTTAAATTTGAATTGTTTACGCAAAACCATTTATTTCGTCTTTGTCTGGAGGAATCTGATTTGAAAAGTATATATCTGTTGTCAAGCAGCGTAGTTTTGGCAAAATCATCAAAAGAAAGTAAATCTAGTCAAGGTTTCTTGTAGTGCTTGTACTCAGGTAAAAATCTACAAACCAATTTTGATTTTATTGTATGCTTAGTAAAATACTCATTGCATGTATATTATAACATATTCTCTCTGTGGTAACAGAGTTATTAAAAGTATAAAACTGCCAATTTTGGTTAGTTTTAATCAATTCCTGTTAAAACATTTCTTGCACACAAAAGTTTTGTGACTTGTATTGAATATGGAAATTTTTTTAACAGTGTGCGTCTATAAACAAGTAGCAGAAAAATTAATTTTGATTTTAGTTTACATCTAGAAAAATTGGTAAAGGTTATACACACACACACACACATATATATATATATATATATATATATACATGTCTATGTATACGAATTCCAGTGAGTCTATATTACGATGATGATTAGGTCATACAGAGATACTCTTGAACGATTACCTTCCGACAGAGCTTGTGGCTGATTTTCATTACTTTAGCCAATTTGTGTTTCGTGGCCACAAGGTCTGCCCACTGTATTTTTATCTCTGTTGTAGCCCTGTTCCTGTCGTCTGTTCTCCTTGTCAAGCATGTAGCCCAAGTGGTGTTCCAATATCGCATCTGAATGGGACAGTAATCTCCCCATTGGATCTACGCTGACGATTCAAGTTTTCAAATATATTGGTTGGTGACTTTACCAGTATTTCCTCTGTCTCTAATTGTCCTGCCAGTGACGTTGAAGGCAGCAATGTAGTCGTGTCAATCTTTAGACAATGCATGTAGGTCACTGCAGGTGCAGTCTTAGGAGGGTTACCGTTTCAGCCTTCCTTACCTGGTGGGACTATTTTGTGCTTATGAGGTATAATTCTACACTAAGGTGTGACAAGCTGCTTCATCAGCTTATAATTCTATTGAACATGAGCTCAAATCTCACTCTGATGGCGTCACTGCTCTTCGTATCTCTCTAATGGATAAGTAGCACACCTCCAGGGATTCAACATGAGATCTATTGATATTTTACCTTTACATCCAAGAATGTTAATATTCATATAATATCTGGTAGCCTGCTGCTGTGTTGAATGGTATGCTATCACTGTATGTGGGAAGTGATCATTCTAGTCAGTATGATCTGAGCTCACAAACTTACAAAACATTCTAAACTATCAGACTGAAGATGATTAGATGAAATATTTAGCAAGAATATGGTTGTTGAAGTTTGCTACTTGATCAATATGGATCTTCTCTAGTGGTTTAAAATCAGCTTAACACAACAATGTGTTTGCAAAAGTTTGAGCCAACATATCAGCTAGATAATATCTTCAGCCTATTTAGTAAAACTACTACCAGAATGTCATAATTACCATCCTAATTTTATGGAATGTGCAATGTTTACATCATCATTCTACTTTTTTGTTGAAATTTCACAAGTAATATAATCTCTTCATATGGGTGTAGTGTGTGACATACTCGGGTGTTCCTCTAACACTCGTGTTAGATACCCTAAGTCCGAGTCCTTTATCTGCTCTTCTTGCATTATTTCTTTTAGGAGATTTAGAATCTATTCATTAGTGTAATGTTTTCTATATATATGGCTTGCTCTCGTGGCTTAAACTTTATATTTCATGGTAATTATGTTCAGAATATGGGCATACTTACTGATCCAGTTGGTGTACAGCGAAATTATATGCCCTGTAGTTATATAAAGTTCCATCAACTTGAATATGTGATCAACTCAAATCGTAACTTCTTAGTGCTACATATAGTAGTAAAAGTGCATTCTTAAACTTTACAATTGTAAGTATTTGTTTCTTCATCATAAAGCAACAGCTTTTAGTAGATGTTAATATACAGCTTGTTTATGCTTTTACTCATTACACACTGTGTTGTATCAAGTATGAATGTAATGTCTCACCTCGGATAAGCTAACACTGGAGCATAAACCACAACACATTTCTTAGTTTTAAATAATTACACGTACTTCATTCCATCTTAAATTGATCCTACTTTAGTTAACACCAAACGATATGCGGCTGATGTTGAAATATTGACCAAATAGCATCTATAGTTCTCTGTAAACCAAGAAAGTTTCAGACTTCTTTCTTGTTTATATGTTCAGGCCAGTCTGTCACTGTTTGTATTTTAGCAGAATCCATAAACAACCTGCCTTTACTCTCTATATATATCTGATAAACTGTACGTGCTTCTGCATTACTCTTCTTCTTGACAATAGCTACTGGAGAAGCCAAAGAAGAAGTGGAGGGTTCGATTAACCCATCTAGTAGCCCCCCTCAAAAAAAAAAGCTGCAATTTCCACCCATTTATTCTCAGGTACTTGATACATATCAAAATTTATTTCTAAACTTGGTCATGTAGCACTTGTAATTTAGTGTGAGAATAACGATAAGGTTTACTAAACACTAGCTTTCCTGTTGTGGTTACAATATGTTCAGACAAATCTGTGAGGCCAGGTATATTCGTAAAAATATAGGCATATTTCAACACAAGTTGCCTTAATTGTTCACAGCCTTTACTCTATAAATGTGAACATGGTACTTCTTCATTCAGTATCTTTTCAGTCTCAGTATCATGCCTAACTGATAGCACATTTAAGAAGAAGTTAAGGATTTCTTCGTTTTGTTGAATGAAGTCTAATCCAGTAAGACAACACATAGCCAAATCTTTGATGACAACAAAACATTGGTCCACAATGCTATTTGTAACTAATAGTTTTGCTTCAAAATATTCTAACGGTTGACAGTTTGTAATTCCATGCAAGACATATGTTAACCTTACTCAAAGTTTTTAGTTGAAGTATTGGATCATTTCACTTGATTTGTTGCCATATATTTTCAGTTAGTACTGAATAATCCGACAAGTATATATACAACAAACACCTTTCAAGCCATTATTTTTTAGGGTTAGGTGTGGCAGATCCGTTTTAGGTGTTGCTAAATAGTTAATAGAGAGTTTTACTTTCACGGGACTCATAACCTCCTTCTATGACACCTGCTCTCGTTTCTCGACTACTGTCCTTTGTTTCTTTTTTCCCTATTTACATATTTTACTATTTGATCAGAAGTATAGCATCACACATCTCTATTATGGTGCTCAGTTTTATAACTTCACTATTAAAAGTTTATTTATTATTCCAATGCTTGTATTGTTTAGTAAATTTAAACACATCAGCAATAGATATAACAAAGTGACATTTCAGGGATTCTCGTAAAGAAACGTGTAATTGTGATAGTATACACTACAAAATATCTCTTTCTGTAGCTTTAGGGTTCCATAATCTATACATTTTCACAGTTTTCCAAATAAACGCCTCAACTGACTCCCCTGCATTAGCGTAGTACTTTCTACTAAAGAGTTCCTTACCGCTGGGTACAAATCAATCAATGTTTCTTTAAATTCTCTCCAGTGTTTGAAAGCTATTTCTGATCCAAAAGGCTCCCACCATTCTAGTGGTCCTCCACTCTAACAAAAAGCTGCAGTTTCCACCTCTTTATTCTCAGGTACTTGATACATATCAAAATATATTTCTAAACTTTTAATAAACTCCTAAACATTAAAATCCGACTTACCATCTAACTTCTCGACAGGCAGGGTTGACTTCGGTGACGTAAATCGATGAATTTTCCACAGGTCTATAGGTAGATTTGACTTTCGACATTTGTGGTTGAGATTGAGGGGAGGGAGAATTAGGGTTTATCGCCAATATATCAGTTACCATGCGTGTTAGTATTTCCATTTGTTCTGTCAATACTGACATAGACTGCTTCAAGTTCAAGTTTGTCACAGCAGACTCACTAACTTCAATAGTAACACAGTTATTTTCAAACACTAGTTAACTTATACTTTACTGCACTTAAATAATGGCTGAATTAATCACTCAATACTAAATTGAGAAACAAAAAAATCCAAAGTCACAATTCAAACTTTATGTTTGGGTGCCAGTGTATACGCTGCTAAAATCAGGGTTCCTCAACGAAAACACAATATATTTACAGAGTAGGTCACGAGAGTAGAACCTCATGTTATCATAAATTTACCTACTCTTCTGCTACATTAATGGTATCTGTACATCATCGCTAGTGAAGTAGGTGTCAGTTTCATCATACACACATATTTATTTAATCAAATTATGTAGAAGATGAGTTAGCATTTTAATGGAACTAAAGATTCATCGATAAACTAAACGATAGAAGGAAATGATAAATGACCGATAAATAAAACCATAATCATAAACAAAGTGCTACTCGCTACATTTAAAGTAAATATAAAAATTATAACCAATTGTATATTGTATAGTTATATATATATTTATATATGTAATGTATATATTGATTTGGAATGAGTTAGGCTCGCCTATGTTACCTGACATATTCAGCTGATTCCATCTGCAGCGATGGCTTACTGGCTTGTTTGTTTGTTTGTTTGT
>NW_013667033.1:196553-207798 GCF_000517525.1 Limulus polyphemus
TAAAACCTATTCTGTAGTTATATTACTTCTTTATGCTATCTTGATTCGGGTTCTGTTTATGAGCACTATATTAAAGCGTGCTTCTACGTTAACGGTGTTGAAAGTTTGTTGTTTTAGACTACATTAATGTATGCTTACAACACCAAAACTGTTACAAAGTGACGTATTCCAAATTTGTGTATTAATATAATACAAAGGACTATCCATTTAAAATCCAGGTATTTGTAGTTAACCACAAGAAACACTGAAACTTCAATCGTGTTTCACATATCAGATTTTTCACCCTAAATTTTCCCAATACTTATTTACACAAAGTCCATGAACATAATTATATTAACATCTGGAAGCTACCGGTATGCTAGGAACGAAAACATAATTATACCAGCTGCAATATATAAATGAATTAGCAGTAGTACTAAATGTACTTGCGCAGAGTCTCCGAAAGTGTTCTGTTTCAAGAGTAAACAAAAGCAAAATTAAGAGTAACATATGTTTTTGTTTCTGGCTTTTGAAGTTCTTATGTCATGCTGTGTTGTAGCCTACAGAGTGCACAATTTTTCTCGTGATTCGTAGCAATGACGTCATGACAATATAAACTGCAACGTTAAAGATCTCTGATATGATATCCTTTTAGTGTCTACTGACTGACTGACAGACAACATACCATGTATATTGGTGTAAGTGGTTAAAACAGGTGAAATAAATGATAATATGGGAACGTTTTATAGTGCTCGATAACAAAAAAAAATCAAAATGTTTTAGTTTCTATCTCATCCCCCTATCCAACCGAAAACAAAAGCTGCTTAACTATAAATAAATAATTTTCGTAAAACTTTTGTGTAAAATAGGTACGAATATCTCTAGCAACATGAAGATTGGGAGATTTGGTATTTAAATATTTTATAAACCAACTTATCTATGGATTAAAACTATTACTATAGTTACTTCTTGAAACAATGTCTTTAAGAAAGGCTTGTCTAAATGAAAAAGCCTATAATATTTCTGTACATTGTAATTTCGTTTTGTGCCAATGGTTGTAATTTACATTTAATTATGCTTATAGTCCTGCAGCCAAACATTGGTGTTTAACTAATGTTTTTTTATGTTTTTTATAACTACTAAGTGTACTGAACCAGGATCTGGATGATGCCAACGTGGTATCCTTGGGGAATTTGAAATATTCAAGATGGCTGTCATTATAATAAAAGTAAATTCATATAAACAATGATTTTTTTATTATTATAGAACTGAAAACTGCATTTTTGCATATAAATGTATGCTTTAGAACCAGCAACTTATAATAAATTAATTTGAAGCTGCAACCATAAATATATGTAAATATATTTCAAGATGGTTGCCAAGATGACAACTCTTTTAATGAAAAATATTAAAAATTACGTTAACTTCACTACTGTTCCCTTTCAAAGTAAAGCCTATGTCTTCATATATTTTGTATCAGGTATTTTTTCAACAATATGCAACAATAAGAGAGAAATTTATACGGCCATAATCCAATATGGCAGCTGATATTTTGAACATTGATTAAAATGTTCATTGTCAAAAGCCAAGGCACATCAATTTTCATTTCCAAGTAAAGTACTAAAAACTTATCAAAGATGTTCACAAAACAGCTGGATAATGATTGACTGTATATCATATGCATTAGATAACACCAATCTTAAATTTGAATACGTCGATAATCTTTGGTGAACACAGAAAGGAGAAATATTCTGATACAGTGTCTGACTCAATCCAAATAAAACTGTCATTCAGTTAGTCATCACATTCATTGTAATAATCATTTTCTTCATTGTCATCTGCTTCAGCAGCAGCCCTCTTTGTCCAGCAGTCATAGCAGTCTTCTTGCACATGACAACTACAAGAGAATGTGGAGGCTAATTGGGCTTTTCCACACATACGTCTGGAGGTGTGGGAACATGGTCTTTCCATTGCACAACCACATATGATTAACTTGAGTACATCAGGAGGATCGAGGGTGATGCCCTCTGGTACAGTAATCGGTGAAAAAGATTTTGATGTTTCATCTTTCAACGAGCCAAAGCCTGTTGGATTGAGATTGGGAGGATTGTTCTCTAATGCTGACTTCCAGATACAGAGTTGGAAATGTGATCGTTTGACATTCTATTGAAATGCTTCAGTCTTTGGGGGCAGCAAGTTCAATGTTGGGGCTCCAGTTACCTTTCTTTTGGCAGTCCTTGATGGCCACATTTCATATCTAAGGATGGACATGTTTCCACCATTTCTACAGCTATAACAGTTCGAAGCAAATGTGATTGCTTCCTCATATATTACATCCTAACATCCAAACAAAAGTACTTTGAGAACAGTTTCTTTTCCAACTCCCCACATGAAGGCAACCATGTCACATCCAAAAAGTGCATGTATGGCAGGCAGATGAGGTGAAATCTCAGCATGTTATGTTGCTGTTGCCCTGATATTTATGACACAGCTCTTCTGACTTGTACCTTCTATTAACACCTTGCAAGACAATGGACAAACATGATAGGTTTTGTAGAATAAGCAGAATAAACACATTGGTATCGTCACAAATGACCCTTATGCAGCTCGCTCCATCATTTGCATCAGCCACGACTTGAAGAGGGATAATGTCATCTGCTTCCTCATGTGGTGTTTCAAGATCAGCTCATTTTATTAAACAGCCTCTAAATATCTCATATGGAATTGGAGAAGGACCAATGACGATAAGCTTATGGGTAGCAGTGGTTTTATGACTTTTCCCTTTCCTCTGCAGATGATCACAAATCATTGCAATTATTTGGCATTTATTTTCTGCAACTTTCAGGGCAAATTACTGGGGAGGCAATTGTGATCTGCCCACCACGGGTATCGAAACCCGGTTTCTAGCGTTGTAAGTCCGTAGACATACCGCTGTGCCACTTGGGGCGGCCAAAACAGAGAAATATTCAGGATTTTTTAACAATGTGCTAAGCTTCGTGTTTAACGAGTTGGAGAAGAGTGCCGTGAATATTATATTTGATCGTTACTATGACTATAGCAACAAATGTTGTACAAGATCTTCCCGCACAGTTAAGCAAGTTAACTGGCGTCACAAGCTGCGCCTTTCTTTTCCGATAGCCCTTGTGTAGCTTTGTGCATAATTAAAAACAAACAAAAAACAAAACAGAGTTTTGGCCAGAGAATTATATACACAACACAGCACATCCGTCAAGTATGGTTGTCACAGGATGTGGCAATGCCCTAGCTGATTGTTCCAATTAAAGTTTTGTCTTCAATGTCGTCTTTGATTTCATTATTTTCATTTTGCCACAGTCATCAAACATCGAAGAAGATACAGGCACAAGCTCCAGGAAGAACATATCTCTCAAAATAAAGCCACGGGAACTCAGCAGCCCCATAACTCTTGAATAGATTAGATTCGTACCAAAACAATCTGCAGTTCCAATTTTTTATGCTTTTTGCTGATCAACATTGTAATGACCTTCTTGGACAGCAGTTCATTGAAATTTCTGCCCATCTCACTTCATGCTGGAGCATTTCTCTCTTGCCAAATAGTGGTTGAAATCATCCACATTGACAGAATCTATTGATATACTCCCAGAGACTATGTTCACTATGCCCACGGGGTGTTCCTCATTAGCCAAGGGATTAATGCAGGTTTCCAGTTTTTGTTCAACTTTCGCTCTGTTTTTTGCGTCAGTGGCCTGGCATCTCTGCTTTGTGAATTGTTGCTTTGCTTGCTGAATGGTGTCTCTCATCTCTGCTTCATCATATACTAGGTGGCTGATGATATCAAGACTCAAAGCCCACCTTGTCACCATTTATGGCTTGAGAGTTACACCAAAAATGCCTCTAAGTCCATGCTCATAGTGCATAAATGTTGTTCCAATAAACATATCAGACCAGATGCCATTCCAAGACATGGGGTGTGACGCATCATGTACTGATATTTCTGAAACATCTCAAGAGACCCTCTGGGAGGCTTTCCATTGATCACAGATAGCAAAAACCATATCTTGCATAGTTCACATGTCCTGCTGCAAAGAAGTAAGGTATCATCTCCTTTACAGCCCAGAGATGAAGAGCCCAGTCTACTCTCTGCTCTACCCATATGAAGAGCATAATAATGAACACAGGTTTAATAAGGTTGTCAACCTAAATCTTTGATATTCTGTTGCACCTGGCTTGTTTTTCCAGAATGGACATAAGATCGTCATGACTCTCAGCAATGTAGATCAGAAGATGTAACAATTCTTCCAAAACAACCCTTAAGGCTCTCTTATTTTGAGGGAATTTTTGTTTTGCTAACATACGATTAAGTCTACCAATCGCAAATTGCATGACCTCTTCGAGTCCACTGTTAGCCATTAGTGACCCTACAGATCCAACGAAACTCATTTGCATGCCTTCTAGACTTGGAACAAAGTCAGAGAATTACAAATTAATGATAGGCTATAAAATGTTATATAATCGTTTCTCTTAGGTGACATTCAAGGTGCTATGAAATCTACATGAACAACAAATGAAAAGTAAAGCAAATAGTAAGAAAAACAAAATAAAATATTCATCGTAAAAAGATTTAAAATAAACACAATGAAATGCAATGTCGAGCAATCACTCAGTAAGGGCATCAAAGCATTAACTGTTAGTAAGGCACACAAATTAACGACTTGTCTCCCAGACGTTTTCGATATACGTAAGGTTGAAGTCTGTTGGACAATTTTGTGAGTGCAATAGGTTGTTAGTAATTCACAATATTCATAGCTTTACTAACAAGTCATATTTCAAAACTACAAGTCAATTCAATCTGTGAAAGGTCAGAAGGTTAGCTAGCAATATAAGGTTAAATATCACCACCAAAAGGCCACTATCCGACCTTATCTACAAAAAGACCATCTAGAATAGATACACATGTATTATGTCTTTCAAGGAGAATGCATACTTACCACTATGACGTCAGTTGCTGTTGTTTAGTTGTTTGTAATTAAGCACAAAGCTACAGAATGGGCTATCTGTGCTCTGCCCACCACGGGTATCAAAACCCAGATTCTAGCGTTGTAAGTCCGCAGACATACCGCTGTGCCACTGGGGGCGTGACGTCAGAACGTGTTGTTCAAAATATAGTGAATGTACAGCCCACACAGCTTTGAATATAACAATGCGAGAGTTGCTAAATTAGCCAGATCCTTGATAGTGCCAGTCCATATCGTGGCAACGGTACGTGGTCAGCCATTTCACGCACAAGTGAGATGTTCCAGCGTTGTATGGTTCTCTTAGAAACCAGGTCCAAAGGTTGAAGGGGTTAAACTACACAAATACAACTTACACTTGTAGCTAAAATTAAACCAACTATTTCACAAATAGTAAGCATAGCTTCCAACCTTGAAGGAGCTATAATCTGACCATTCACGACTTCAACCAGCTTTTGATATACTCTCTGAAAAGAACCTAAAATTACGTCTGACTTCACAAATAATTATAGAATTACATTCGTACAGTTTATAACTAAATGTAGTTAACATAAAGTTTGTGAATACTTTGTTTATTAATAATATCCAGATAAAACATTCAGTTCGGAAATTGTTGTCCCTCAGTGGGACAGTGGTAAGTTTATGGACTTGCAACGCTAAAATTCGGGTTTGATTTCCTACAGTGGATACAGCAGATAGCCCAATGTGGCTTTGCTATGAGACAAACAAACAAATAGGAAATTGTTATATTATACAAAACAAATAAACAAGAAAATAGCATTTATACTGTACAAAGTTTGAAACTTTTTAGAATTGTTCAAAACGCTTGTGAGGCTTTTGTGATATAGGAGAGGGAAGCAAGCGATTGGGGAGTGGGTGCCAATTTTACTCTACACATACAAATTTATCTTAACAAGGCTATCATTTATTTTAACGTCTTGTTTTGCTGTTTGTAACCTTTAACTTTATTTCACCATTGCATGCATATAAATGTGGATTTTTTTTACATTGTCATGTACTGTCAACATTTAAAATATATATTCTTCTTTTAACACTAGTTTTCAAAATCAAATGCTTTTACTTATATTTCTTAATAGTATAAACATATACTATGGTGTTGTTGGGCTTAGAATTCCTCTACAGTAAGTGTCTGTGACTTGTTAGCGATAAATTCAACGATATATAAACAGCACGCACTTCACTTGTTTTCAGAATAATATATACATATATTCAGAACAAGTTAAACGTTTGTACAACAAATTCTTCACACTATAGCAATTATAGGTATATCATAAACATTATATATGCAGTTCTCTACTTCTTGTCAAAAGTCCACTTAGGTCTATTCAATTACTTTAGACTTGCAGTGACAAGCCGAACTATCTTCTTTATTACTATCACACTAGTATTCTATGTGTGATTCACTTACAGTTGTGGCGCGAGTAACCGTAATCGTTTGGTCTTCTTTCATCTAAATATCCTTTGTTCCTTTCATCAAAGTGCACTCAGGCTGATTCAATGAATTTAGAACCACACTTTGACGGAATAGATTCTTCTTCTTATCTCCTTTTCTACTGTTAGTCTTACTCTAACATATTAAACGTTAGGCCTATCACTTCTACGGTAGTTAACTTCACGCCGAATTTTTACTTTACCTGTAACTTTACTCTTTTGTTTTTGCTATTATCTGTCCGCTGTTTCCCGCTCGTCTCACACTATTTATTTATATGTTTATCACTTAATCGTCTGCCCGCCTTCTATATTCTCAACGTCTATGTATTGCACGCGACGTTCAATAGTTTCAACATCAATGACTTATGAAAACAACTTCCTACAATCGTCTGCATTTAACTCTTATTATAACAAATACTAAACAATAATAAAATATTCACTCACAAAAATAAATAAATGAATAAAATCTTAACTAAACTATATCATGACACCTACAAACAAGTGGGGTTTACTTGTTCCATTTGAACAGAGAACAATGGTTTGGTTTATTATCATGGTAGTTGGAAATGTTCTTATTTATCTTCAATACATGGTATTATTCCGATATCTGACCAATTCTGACCAATCAGAATATTAGAAGGAAAACCACAGGTTCTGTATAATGTTCGTCTTAAAATAATGGCAGCAAAAGGCAATGTATGAGAAAAAGTGTTATCCAATCATCTTTCAAGAATTCACGAGTATAAACAATGCAAAATGAGGTGATTTTGTGTTGTTGTTGTTTTTCGCCTTGAGATGTAAAGGAAAAAACTAGCATGACTATATAAATGAGTATTTGTGGGCAAGATTTCTCAGTAAAATATGTTGACCCTCTCATCAATATTTTGTATCTTTGAGAAAACTGCAATAAGAATCTTTGATCCTTTTTATAAACGTTATGTTTCATTAGTGCCACTCCTGTATAATATAAAATGAGCAAGTGAGCATATCACGATATTACCTTAAAAAGATTGAGGCACAGAATTTTCGAACACTCCAACTACCGAAACTGAAAGATATCCATTCACAAAATGTAAAATAACATACATCATTCAATTTACCACTCGTCACCAAGTTATACAGGTTTGGGGGAATTTCGTTGCTTATAACTAATCTTGGTTTGCATACAAACTAATGTCACTGTCAGCTATGATTTCCACATGCGTAAAGGCTAACAGACGTCAACTTAGAGAGGAATTAGAACTACTCAAGCATAAACAATATCAATAAACATTTACACAGATTATATTTCGTGTTGTCAACTTCAAAATGCAAAGATCGACAGAAAACTGCTTTCGCTATCCTATCATTGCAATCAGCCTGACCGCCAGGTTTTCCTGTAGTACTGCCATCTAGTGGTCGTGAAAAGACCATCTACTTCTTATAAACAATCAAAAATAAAACAGGAAAATCTCTAGCAAAATATTGTAAACTTCGCCTGGTATTTACAGTTAAAGTGTTAGTTTCTGGTATACGCCAACTAAACTATCGGGTACAACCGTTAACAAAGACAAGTTCTCTCAAAGAGTTCCTAAAAGTAAACATATTACACATGAGCCAATGCAACTTTATGTATTTGCTATGGGAAATACATCGGATTGTCACTAAGATTTGATATATTTGGTAAACGTTAGGATATGGTTACTCTGGTATAGCGACACTACACGAACTTAGGTCGACATATGCACAGTATTATAAGTTTCACACTCATTGCTTTGAAAGGAAGGATTGAAATATTTTGGTTTGTCAAACATCACAGTTGTTATCAATAATCATCTTAAGCGTTCCTTGCACTTTCAACAGAAGTTCACCAATTCTAGATTGTTTATTTAATTCTATACTCCAGTTTTTCCTGACCAAGATCTCTTTGACTGATAAAGAGGTCATTTTTGGCAGTTCCAATAATTTTAAACTGCTCAGTAGTTACTACAATCTCACACATTTTTAAGAATGATCGACACTTCCATATACCTATTTTATTACTATTTATTCATTCACTCTCATAGAGAAGGCATAAATAATGATACATTAAATAATAACACAACAAAACGATAAACCATTTCTGTCCAATAATATGCGTGTACAGGTAGTTCTTATAAAAGCGCCCATAATAAAATAGTAGTTTCATGAATTATACGAGAAAATTTGTCATAAACGCTAAGATTAACGTTAAACAATTACATATTATTAGTTATAATGACAACATACAAATGCTCTGTCTTGCTTCCTAAGACTTGTCATATTAGCTTGTAAATTGTTATTTAGGATCTGGAAGCAGTCCGTTGTCTCAGCATGTAGAAGTGCAAATAATTAGTTCATTTTTCTGACAGATTAAGTACAGTTAAGCTGGCATCATATTATCTATGTCACAATAAACAATGTCAAAATGTTGTTTTGATACATGCTGTTTCACGGCAACTTCACTTTTTTGACTTCGATATTCAGAATCGATATAATTCATGAGCAACATGTATATTCACACTTGAAAACAAATTTATTTTCATTTGATCATTTCACAAAAGACATGTTCCTTCTTCAGTATAGAATTAAAGTATTAAAGCTACACAATGGCTATTCGCACTGTGCCGATAACGAGTATCCAAACTATATTTTTAGCGTGTAATCCCTCAAGCTTACCGCTTAATAACTTGGAAGAAAGGTAGAGCATTACAAAAGTGTTTCATTTATTTATCTACTTATTTTATAATTACAAAAATCTGAAGTAAGGTAACTCATAACAATATACGGAATTTCCAACAGATTAATAATCTATTTATTTATGATTAAACTGTGGAGTATGTAAGTCATGGTTATTATTATTAAGATCAATGAAACATGCCAAGATGTGTATAACACAAGGTTCCTATGTATGATTTGGTCATACATCACATCATATAAGTGTTACCAAAGTAAATAACTCTTCAATATACCTAACTGAATCTGAAAAATCCGGAAATCTATTTAATCTGCAGTTTCTTTTTCTGTCACAAATTCCTATACAATTGAAGATGTTGTTTCGGAAAGTTCCAATGGAAGCTGACATTTTTGTACTTGCTTTGCTTGGGTCAGTTCAATGTTATAAATAAAGGTTCAATTCAAAATCGTCCTTTACTCTTTCTTTCTGTAACTTTATTTTTGGTTAAAGTTTACATCATATAACTTACTAATTTTCGATAATTTCAAGGTTTATTTGCGCTACCATCGTATCTTATATAGTTTACGTAATTCGTACGTTATTCAATTTACTACAGCATACTTAAGTTATTCAGTGTTCTAAAGCTAAATCTCCACTTACATTTAAACTTTAAAATTTACAGGCCTAAAAGTTTTAATGAAAACAAATGAACTGCAGATATTATTATCATCTTCTATTAAGAAGTATTTTTGTATCACTAATATGTTTCAATTACTTACTATCGTTCTGGATAAAAACATGTTGAGCTAAATTTGAGATGGTTACTATAATTTTCGATAAAACGTATTGTTATAACCCTGAAGCTCGTTTCTTTTTTCCTATATAGAAAGATACTCATTGTTGTAAATCTAAGTTATAGATAGTTTCTGTCACAAAAAGTATTGTTGTAACACTAATAAATTTCAATTACCTACTACTAGTGAAAATACCCGGTTTTGCTCGGGCTATTAAATTAAGAAATCAGCAATTTATGACCAATATCTCATCTTTCTATCACTGAGACTATTGTGTTGTTAAGATAAGCTGCTTATAGTGGCGAGAGCTTAATAAAATTTTTATATATCAAGTTGTACACTTTAGTGTATAGTCTGTTATACACCACTAAAAACTTGACTCCTTTTTGTAAATGTTATGGACCGTTTTTTATTCTCAGAAATGAAACTCTTAATTTGATGGAAATAAAGTCGATTATTTCACAAACTACACTGTCTCTAATCCCTTTTTCCACTGTTATTTGTTTTATAAACATTAACGACGTTTGTTAAAATATGTGAAAAGTCAAGGACAAATGGTGAGTTTGGAAACTTTTCTAAGTAATCCACATGTTTCTAAGTTTTACAAAATAAATACACTTTTATGTGCAATGCAAAACACGTTTAAATAATTAATATTTAATGATCTATAAATATTAATATATGTTTTCTCTACAGCTAGCCAATATGCTGAAGAAAGAGAACAAATATATTCTGCAAACTTGACTGTTAAGGAATATTACATGCCCTGTAAACCACTCTTGCTCTCTCACTACATCAATGCAAACTTGACTGTTAAGGAATATTACATGCCCTGTAAACCACTCTTGGTCTCTGACTACATCAATGCAAACTTGACTGTTAAGGAATATTACATGCCCTGTAAACCACTCTTGCTCTCTGACTACATCAATGCAAACTTGACTGTTAAGGAATATTACATGCCCTGTAAACCACTCTTGCTCTCTGACTACATCAATGCAAACTTGACTGTTAAGGAATATTACATGCCCTGTAAACCACTCTTGCTCTCTGACTACATCAATGCAAACTTGACTGTTACGGAATATTATATGCCCTGTAAACCACTCTTGCTCTCTGACTACATCAATCTACTCTGGACCACAAGAGCAAAGATCCTTAGTGAACTGCCCTCATCCAGGAGTGGACTGTGCTGCCCCAGCAAATCATCCGAAATGTCATCAACAGTATAGGGAATACGTGCATAGAAGTCATAAACAACAGAGAAGGACCTTTCAACTAGAAAAAGACTCGTGTTTTTAAGTTTGCTTATTTGTTATTTTTTATATTTTTGCAGCCAAATATTATTATTTTTT
>NW_013667033.1:208798-213668 GCF_000517525.1 Limulus polyphemus
AATTTTGTTATTTATTGTTATTTGTAAATGCATTTTCAACTTATTTGGTATTGTTTACCTGTGATATTTGTATTAAACAAGTTTCGTCAATATTGAACGTCTCTTTTAAAAAAATATCAAACTTTCTATTTTTTTTCTATTTTTGTAGGTAGTGTATTTACGTTGCATAGAAAACTGACTCTAGAAAGTTATGATAGAGAATGTCTAGTTTTTGATTTGAAAGCTATTTTTAAGAAGAAATGATAAACTTCTGATATAAGAACAAAACAGTTGTTACATTTACTCACAGATGTAATAATGAAAACATTGACGATTAATTCACCAATATTCCTTGACATCGAGTTACTACAATATCCACATTATATTTTAATGTCCCATTTCTTATATCACTTAAACTCGTACATAGCGTTGATTAAAAAGTTGTATATTTAATTAACTCTTCAACATTAGCTGAATTTGTCTGAAATATTGACTCTATTTGCAGGAAGTTTAAGAATGGATGACGTTTCTGTGTGTAGGCGCATTTCATGAAACTTCAAGTTTAGTTCTCTTCTACAGCATGTTACGTTTTTCGTTTAAAAGTAACAGTAATTGAACTGAAACCTAGATTAATCAAGTGTAAAATTAAACTTCTCAACACTGATTGAAGTTCATTTTATAGTCATCACCCAGTTGTAACCACTGATAGGAAATGTGCCAAAATAATTACAATGTTTTGAATTCCGAAACTTCTTAAGCAGTAATTTCTCAATAAACATTTTTGGATTGTTATAAATGTTTTTACTAATCTCATTAAAAATGCATTTGGATTGCTGATAGTCACTTTGTTCAAAAGTAGATAATAGAATATAGAAACAAAATTGTTAATTGCGTTCTTATTTCTAAATAATAGTGCCTACATTATCTATCAAAATCATATCAATAAGCCTAAAACTTAAACATAGAGTATTTACTTCACAGCTCATTGAACCATACCATGAAAGTTACATAACAGGGTACAAAGAAACATATGTGATTTTTACACTTGAAAATCACATTCTTGTATATTTTGTGCATTCAAATTAAAAATCAACTAAGGAATTTTACTAAAGAAGTTAATTTTATAGCCATCATCCAGTTGTAGCCATTAGTAGGAAATGTGCCAAAATGATTACAATGTTTTGCATTCCAAAACTCCTTAAACTGTAATTTCTCATTAACATTTTTTGAAATGTTATTAGTGTTGTTCTTACTAATCTTATTAATTAAATTTTACAGTAAAACAATAGCGCAAAATCACGCACATAAATAAAACCAGGTATAAATTAATAATATAAAACACAATCATAAATTACAAAACGTGGTATTTAAGCTATAAGTTGTCTGAACAATGATAACGATAAGAAAATGTGCATTTCAGCTACCAAAAGGGACAGAAACTCTGATTATCTTCATTGAACATATTAGTTTATTGGAATTCAGTTGGTGGATTTCTTATACACTCAAGGAGGCCTGGCAAGGCCTGATGGTTAGAACTCTCGATTCGCAATTTGTGGGTCGTGGTTTCGAACCCCCGTCACAAAATATGCCCGCCTTTCCAGTCGTGAGGGCGTATAAAGTGACGGTCAATCCAACTATTCGTTTGTAGAGAGTAGTCCAAGAGTTGGCGGTGGGTGGTGTAGACTAGCAGCCCACTCTCTAGTATATAACTTTTATATTTGAGGCGGCTAGTACAAAAAACTTTCGAGTAACTTTCTTCGAAATTCAACAAAAAACATATATTCTTAAAATTACGATTATAGGCTTTATATGATAAATTGTGCTATAGTATTGAGACTCAAGAACCTATCATTCTACGAAATTCCTCTAAATAGTTTCCAAATACCAGAGTTTTGGAATGAGATGTAAAGTTATGTCATTTATTTAGATTTTCTCTGAACAATGTTTCGTGCTTATCTAATGCAGTGGATTTTCCAACCAATAGATGGCTGTTTGCACGGAAAGTATAGTGACATGGGCTTGTTATAACGTTACGACAGCAAATATAATTTTGCTATAATTGTTAAGTTTCTAGTACACTAACTTTTGTGTAGGTTTATATTGTAGCTGACAACTAGAAATGTGATCTGGGTGGTAAATTATATCATATACAGCTATTTGTATTAATTTTTGTTCTCCATGAGTACTTTTACTGACATTATACTATTCGAGTTGTTGCTTTTCTGACTCATAGGTGGCTTGTTAGCTGTCATTTCTGTTTGTACTGCTACTGAATGGTGACATTATGTATTGTATGTGCTGTTTAATATGTGATGCTGTTTTTTGTTAAGCACTATGAGCTATCTGTGCTGTGCCCGCAACGGGTATCGAAACCCTGTTTTTAGCGCTATAAGCCTTCACACTTACCGGTGAGCCGTTGGGGTATATAATGTTGACTTAGATATACATGTATGTTGATACACAAACCTGTAATATAAGAACACATTTTTTCATGCATATAAAGAATTGGGCTTGAAATTTGAGGCATGTGGATGTTTAGTAAAAACTGGAGTAATTAGTTTAGACTGAATTGAAAGAAAGCATGGAGAATCATTCTTTACTCCGAGTTTGTAAAAAATTATGTTAGGTTTGGTCGTAAAAGAGAAATATTAGTAAGCAGGCAATTTTTCACAGAGAAAGAAAGGAAAGTTGTGATGAAAATAAATACAACAAATTAGAACTATAATGAATTAATTGTTTTCTTTGTTCTTGGTGAGGGAATGTTCTGCAGTTGTGGTAAATGGGATATTCGTGGATTATATATATATATATATATATATATACTTCTAAGGAAAAATCTTCCCTCGGTGTAACAGCGGTAAGTCTTCGGAGTTACAACGTTATAATCAGTGGTTCGATTCACCTCGGTGGAGACAGCAGATAGCCCGATGTGGCTTTGTTATAACAATACAAACACACTATGGAAGAAATCACTATTACTGATTCTTTCAGTATCAGAGAAAACATAGTGTATCTACGATTTCTTATGAGTTTGATTAAGATATAAGTAGTTTAACTTGTGTAAGTGAATTGCTTCGAAACATTGTGAACATTACTGAATATTTAATTCCGGCATTGAATCTCAATAAATTTATTCTTATTCACAAATATTACATTATCTGCATGTCGTTTTCATATCTATATAACTAAACGTGTAAAGGTGTGCGTGCGTGAGAAGTTTCTCACTTCATTAAACTACTCAAAAATAGAAGTAGGAGTAGGGAAGTAAAGACGAGGTCACAATATGTGTAAGGGATGAATGGGTGTAGATAGTACTGTGCATTACAAAGGGAAAGGTATTTGGAAAATGGATTTGTCATTCCTCAGAAGCCCATAGTAGACAGAAGTGTTTATGTTTTAAGGTTTTGTGTATGAATTTCATCATTTGTTTATAGACACTTAGAGTACCGGTACCGTCACCCTGTTGAGTTTTAATATTTTCTTCTGATACCCAGGTTTTGAATGCGTTGGTAAATCTAGTGTCTCTTACTATATAAGTCGATCAGTTTTTCGTTTTTGTTCACAGCATTTGGCTCAAAGTGTCTTTTGTGCTAAAGGTGTTTTGTGGGCATTACGTGTTGTGGAACAGACTTAACCCACTCAGGTTTAACCTCGCAGTCATTGAGAAGTCCCACACGGCCATCAGATTAATTCAGAACTCTATCTATCAAACCTCTTATGTGAATAGTCAAGGCTAATCAATTTACTACTTTAATTACATTAAATACATGACACTGCCTTTATATTTTATACCATTTGTGCATTCAAGTACAAAATATCACGACCAAAAATGTATCATACGAAAACCACGAGTTTTCCTCGTGGTTATAACATAATTTCATTTGTGCTACATAATTCAGATCTTGATTTATTTATGAAATCTTGTATGATTTTACTTACTTATTTGGAGTATACTTATCTTTTTTTTTAAAGCAATTTCATGTTGTGAGCAAACAATGAAACCTTCAAGGTCACGTGAATCATGTAAAAAGTTTCTGTATTTAAATTGGCAACAATTGCTGACCAGTGAAGTCATTGTTAGAAAAGTAACAAAGTAAACGAGCTGATTGATGTAGGCTGGATGGATCGATCTTTAAAAGATATTTACCGTAGTGCATTTTTGCAGTAAACATGTGAGTGTATCTTCCTTATATAAGATGTGGTATGCATACTGCATCTTGATTAGTGTTTTTTTTTATCTAGAAAAAATCAGAATGCAGTTTCCTTGACTACTAAATTTAGTTCTAAAATTGTAGACGAATTTTTGATCAGATGATGACTTAACTTGGATTTCACAATCTTAACTTCACTACTGAGTATCTTGACTTGAACCGCAAACTGTTGATGAATCTGACACAAGCATGCTTTCCTGAAATGAAAAACAGAAAATTGACTAAAAATCATAAGCTGCATCATAAGATCACCCACATGCAGAGAAGCTCTCTGGAAAACCTCAGCTGAGGGTTGGAGGACCACGAAAGACGTCGATAGCCTTCTGTTATTTCTTCAGAGGCATTTTTTTCATATACAAATATATTATAATTATGTGTAAGAATGCATTTCTGATGTTTTAATTTTTACTTTTTTCCCATGTTGGTAGAACTAAGAAGAAGTGAGAATTTATAACACTAGCATTCGGGGTAAAATCCTCGCGCTGAACAAACTGCAAATAGCCGATTGTGTAACTTTAGCTATGCACTTAAAATAAACATTGTTGTTATTGTCTTACATCTTGAGACTAGCTAGCATTGGTTCATTATCCATTTATTCTATGTTTCTTTCTTTGAATGTAAACTGTATGACTCTCATTGAATTAACCAGTTTTCTTTCATTGAATGTAAACTGTATGACT
>NW_013667033.1:214643-236055 GCF_000517525.1 Limulus polyphemus
ACTCTCATTGAATTAACCAGTTTAACTTTCATTGAATGTAAACTGTATGACTCTCATTGAATTAACCAGTTTAACTTTCATTGAATGTAAACTGTATGACTCTCATTGAATTAACCAGTTTAACTTTCTTAATCATCAGTTGTTGTGTTATCTGTTGTTTTTTCATTTTAACAGAAATTTAGTCCACCACGAGAAATTGAATTGAACCCCGAATTGTTCGTTTTAAGTAAAATACTAATTACCCACTGAGAGACCATTATCTAATGATTTCCTATACCTCTGTGAAACTTACACTTTTGTATGCATGAAGGAATGGAAACGACAAAGGTTTTCAAAATTATTTATCTTTATACCATATAACTCTTCACTTTTAGTTCTCCTTTCTTATTTTATTGTTAAGATTATTTGTAATCTGCGTTACATTTACAAATGTTACTTTATACACATTGTTATTATTTACCTGTTGATTGTATATTACTGGCAAGTCTCCGACTTTAACTTCTTTATGTAACTTTTATTATTTTTAATTTGTTTCCTTCAGAGCTTAAATTGAGCTATTTTGTTTTTAACGTAGGTTTCACTCCATGTTATATCTTTCGATTTACCTGTGTTTTATACTTTCAGTTATTCCATGTTGCAATGCATAAATTTATCTGTTTTATATCAATGTTTGTTTCATGTTTATTTCAGTTACCTCTACTTAATCTGTGATTATATTGACATGTGTTATATAATCCAGTTTGGAGTTTTTAAGTTCATGTTTCTTTACGGTAACTACCCCAATTTGTGTTTCGAGTTATATTTATGCTGTATCTTAATCTATCTCATCATTTAATTGGCCTGATGTTTAGTTTTAAATTTATTTATTTTACATTATGTTTAGTTTTGTTTCATTTTGAGTTTATTCTTCTTTTACTTCATTGGAATACTGGTTTATATCAAATTTAGATATTATCCATTCTGCTTAGCTTTTTGAGCCTTTGTATGTCAATATAATTTTTTTTTCCCATCGCACTTGTATTTGGCGTGGTGTCTTTTGTGTTGTCTGAGAAATTGGTTATGAACCCCAAGATTTTATTGATTTGTTTGAATAATTATTTCTGGCCAAATATGTCAAATATGTCACAGTGGTCATTCAGGAGAACTTATACTCGCTTTATAAGGCTTCTGCACTGCTTCTCCACTGGAGTGTGGCTTAAATAAAAATGTAGTATTTACAAACTCCTTTCTGTATTTCTCTTGTAACCCATTTTTCTCCAGCAAAACACTGTTTAACTGTTAACACTGTGTTAAGAGCAATAAAACCAATCTTTGTTTGCTACGCTTGTATATTTTTATTTCTACGAGCATTGTCTTGAAATCTTGTGTATGGCAGTACTCAACTGGCCAAGTGCACTACAAAGTCGCTGATAGCGAAGGTTCATAACTTATTACAATATTTCACTTTCAACATGTATCTGAAATTCTTTAAACTGTAATTTCTGAATATATATGTAATAGCAGCTCATCCAAATACTCATATTATTATTTTCTTTTCCGTTTCTGACTATGTTGAGTAATGACTGAAGCAGTCAAGAATTAAATCCTTTCAAAACTAGTGTAGAATATACCGTTGTACTTTTGATTCTGCATTTTAGAGCAGGTGTCCATCGTGTAGTATGTCGTTGTTGTTAACTAACTGGATCTCAAAAAGGTCAGAACCATGTACTAATCTTTATATCAGGCAAGATAGCATACGTGAACAGCTAGAAATTCATATCATTTTGATTTTTGTCTGTGTCCAATCCTTTATGTTTTTGTGTAATTCAAATGTTGAAAAGAAAGCCTCTCACTCCAATAGACAGTATAGTCACTAAAGAATAAGAAATCCAGCCAGTCTGGTAAATATAAAATAAATTCTTTTGAAAAAAAAAGAGATTTACTTCTTCACTTGCATTTCTTTCTTTCCTCTAAAGTTATAATTTCAAATTATTCTTTGCAGTAAACTTTCCTAATCTGCATTTTGCAGATTATTTTAAATTTACCAGTTGAGCCTGAGTACCATAGACTAATTAAAATTAACATTTTGGTACTATGATCAACCTATTTGTTAGTGTAGTTTATTTTGAGCTTGCTTCTTTTTCTAATAGACTCTCTGAAACTGTAGCAACTGTAAACAATCATGTTCATGGAAGAGCACTTTCTAAGACCAAGTAAAATTTGAAGTATAGAGGAGGAAGCCATAGATAATGTAACAAGGATTAGAAGACAATGGGGAGAGCTATGTCTCACTTCTCGATCCATCATCATGACTACACAATCGACAGACGTCTCACTGAGTTGTCTTAGCCACCAATATCACAATAATCTCCAATGGTCACTTTGTATAGATTGGAGAATAGGATAGTAGATAAATGTCAAAGAGGTTTCGAGCAGTCTGGAAGTCTCGAGGCTTACTAGGATCGTATCTATGAGGTACTAAGGAAATCGTTAATAAACCTGGACAGTGCAAAGCACTGGTTCGGATCTCGTCAATAAGATGTTGTAGATATTGTGTGATACACAATATTCCGTGTGATTCATTACAATATCATCAGGTGGAACAAATGGCATCTTACAATGATCCATCGGGATTAGGAATTAGTCAGGAGTCTTCAAGGCCAGTAGTGCCTGCTGACAATGCTTTTAGACCCAACCAGTGGCCAAGGATGTGACAGTGAAGTGTGATATCATCCTACTGTGACTTTAGCTTCTCTTAACTTCTTTTAGAGAAAAAAAAGTTCCTAAAACTAAGGTCTCAGAAGGGTGTAATGATAAAGTGTAGTAGTATACGTCACAAGAAGCTACTGGGCAAATCTTGGTTCCACCAAATGGCAACAAGTATTCATTGGCCTCGTTGTAATACTCCACTACAAACTTGGTCCGGGTTAGACACTCAACAGCACTAGGAGCGAAAAGTAGTATGAAGCTCCTGCTTTAATTGTGGCTTAAAATGTCATTGGTTTCATGACTATTCATATCATATTTGCAGACAGGATCACAAAACACATGTTTATTAGACTAATGTCACAACAGATGCACGAAGGTGGATATCAGTCAGTGACTACTGCAGCATTTACTGGTTTTAACAAGTAAAGCCTGAATTTAATCTGATTATCAAGTTGAAAAAGTGCAGCATTTGGCTTATAATCAATGGCATGATGGTTAGTTCTAAGAACTATATATTAAACACCACATGGTATGTGACTATGAAGATACATAGAAGGGATGTTCAGTTTTAATAGATCCTAGTCCAGCGAAATTCTTACTCCATTTTGTCGTGTATGACGTACTCTGTGAAAACTCACAACTATCGAGCAGTTCACACAAAATGTGTTCTGACAAATTGCAATAGTAAATTTTGAGTGAAGACTACATCTCTGTCTTCAATTATGCAACACTGCACTGGATGGAAATATTGCAGATACTGTCACCCAGTATTAACTGTGCAACAGGCACACTGCATTACCAGGGACTGACGCAGTTGGGTCTGTAAACAGTTAACTGTGCACATGGATGTTAAAAAGCATGTAGTAATTCTTCCTGATATACAACCAGTAATCCAAGTGGTAATACAGATGCAGTCTAGTGCATTGTCACTTTTGGGTGTTAATGTAACATAGGAAACACTTTTCTGTCTATGAACCACATTACACTTTTCTAAAGCTAGTTTTGTGCCAGGGCAAGTTTTAAGTATAGGAATTTGATTGTTCAGCCTACAGCTGGAATGGTCAACAGTATAGGATCAGATGGCCAACTGTATTGGATAAAAATCACACTTGATCACTGAGACACACGGGATACAAGCCCAATAAACCATCAACATGATGAATCATATAAGCAGTTACAATTACATACTTGTTTGGATATCATGAATCATAGTAAGTAACTTCAGGAAGTATAACCAAAGGATCAAGAGATAACTTGAACATAATTTGCTGTGTATTAAGTCTGAACACACCAATGGTGAACCGACAAGAATAATACTGATGTGCACTATATTTACCACTTGCGTAGTCAGTTATGAGTGCAAAAGTATGTGTGTGTACCATCATTACGAACAACTGAGATGCAGTAGGCAACCAATGGTACAGATAGTGGTCCTCAGAGCTCTAAGGCAGAAAATACTTCACGCTCTGAATATCTGGAAAGTTGGCAGGCACTAAGAACTGTCACACTATTGCTAACATATGAGAGTGGTGTATCTGGGTGAAAATTCATGCCAAGATATTAAGCATTGGTTTTAACATTGTACATAGTGTACTGTTCATACAAAACATCTGCCACGTTAGAAAAAACTGAACTGAAGAGTTAGATGAGAATATGCTTCTGGGGTGGGGGGTTAGTTAGTATACTCTGTTAGTGTCCGAGATGACAATAATCGATTTCTAATCATTATAGTAGTCATTTGATTGATAAATGAATGACATACGAGAAGTGGCTTTCTGATCTATAAAGTGATGTTTACAATAAATATACCTAATATATCGTATGATTTCCAATTCATTATTTTGCTCTAGGATTGTCAGTTGGTTTAAAAATCAACGACTGAAATGATATAGTGTTCCTTACACTCTAAACTACTAAGGGAAGAAAATGGGTGTTTAATTATTACTGAACTAGCAAGGTAAGGGTTTATTGTTCTAGTAAACATCATTTTGTAAAAGTTATTTAAAGGATGGAGATTGGCAGTCAGGCAAATGTAGATATATGGTTGTTTATTTCTACAATAAGGTTTTTAACAATTGACTTTCATGTCACAATATTTAGGATGACTGCCTTCCCACAACTGGCTGCAGACAAAGAAAGGCAATAGGATCTGAGATGCTGTGGGTCAAAGCACTTCACTCCTAAACTCTATGTTAATCCTTTATAGCAGCTATCTAGTTTGACGTTTGCAGTTGGATTGTGTTCGATAGATGGAATATCCCCAATGCTTCTGTGTGTTATCACTATGGACATTTTTTGTTATAAGTAAATAATGACAAAGAACTGGCAATGAACAACTGTTTCTTGTTTTTTTGTTTTATAATCTCAAAATAGACATCTCAGTGTAGGTTTATATATACACACTATATATATGCATTGCTTGATTCTGACACACATTTTAATGTTTCGTGTGGATTTCGGTAGTAAAGCAAAATATTTTGTGTGTTTGTCTGGTGCGGACATGAAATGAGAGCTCTCAACCCAGCAGTTTTTATAGTGATTAAAATATAAGGAAGACAACCAGTCTGGCGAATAGACAATACACATATTAATTGTTAATAAATACTTGTATTACTTGTACACTTGGTTTCTTTCTTTATCTTGTCCCCCAGTGGCACAGCAGTATGTTTGCGGACTTACAATGCTAGAAACCTGGTTTTGATACCTGTGATATGCAGAGCACAGATAGCCCTTTGTGAAGCTTTGTGGTTAATTACAAACAAACAAATTCTTTATCTTTACTGAGAGCTTTCGAAATTATTCTCTGCATCTTATTTCTTTAATCTGCGTTTGTGGATATTTTGAAACTTATCAATCAGAAATCAGTGTATTTGATGACTACAGTTCTTTATAAACTAATTACAATGATTCCCCTTCAATCTAGTTTTTCACTTTGTCTCTTAAGTAAAAAAGTGTCCTTCAGACGAACAATAGTCTTAGCCACCATACCACTTTCAGGGAGGAGTTCAAAGTTAAGGTGAAAATAATATAAAAACATTAAATTTGAGCCCTACAGAGCAGGGGTGTATTGAAAGAAACACATACAAGGCGGAGGTTGAGTGGTTTGGATTCTAGACACGTCAGAGATACAGATAAAAATGCGCTAAAATCTAAGAAAATTGAGAAAGAGAAATAAGAGTTGGCAGTACATTCAAGTGCCGATGCAACGCTTTATTGGTACATGAGAAATAACCAATGGAAACCAAGGAACACTAGTTATTGTTTTGGTTCCTTTTAGAACAAGTTAACAACCAACCAAGAAACACGGGCTGTGGTTAAGGTTTTGGTTTCTCTTAGAACGACGCCAACACTTTATTAATTAAGAATAAAAAACATGGTTTAAAAGAGGAAAACAGGACCAGAAGAAGAAAAAAAGAAGATAGCCCTTGCAATCTTCAGTGAATTCTCTGAGAAGATGTCAGCCTTAGCACCTGTGGAGAACTTTCACCACTCAAATTTCATGTAAAAATAAATGTCTTCTCTACTTCATGTAGTAACATATCTATTACACAGTAAGTCTCGTAGGATTTAAACTTTTTAATTTTTTTTTATTCACTGAGTATCACGGGGATGTTAATAAGTATAGTAGAGGAATTATTCATGAGACATCCAAATATTAGAGAGAGCAATGTAAATTTAAATTGTCGGAATTTGTTCAATTAAATATATGTTTTGTGTTATCTGGTATCCGAATTGTTTCTTTGTTCTTTACATAAATTTCCTCGAGTTAGTGACTTGTGAGCCTTAACCACGACTGAATATAACGAAATATCCTGGGAACAAATATATTCATTTGTAACGAGTGTAAGTTAAACCCAATGACAAGAGACAGCCTTTTACACTCAATATAAATGTATCGTAATAAGCTTCACTTTGGACTAAACGATGTTAAGGATAATTATTTCTTTGTCTTCGACCTGCTTCATTGTAACACAAATATCTTTTTTCCTACAACTTTAGTTAAAACTTACTTAGGACTAAATCACAGTTAGGTTTGCTCCATGATTGTAAGAGGTATGCTTTAATTCCAGAAGGTCTAAAGAATATAGTCAAATTACCGGAAATCTTTAAAAATAGCACTCAAGTTACCACTAGATTAGAAATGTTTTCATTTTGTTTAATAAAGGGCATCATAAACGGAATGTTTAAAAAAGAAAAATAGACATGAGAAAATTTGTGAGAGAAATTTTATTAAAAACATTCATAATGTGGACATTAAGAACTGAATGATGCTATCAGTAATTTAGAGAAACAAGAAGGAGAAAATATTTTTAAACATACAATTGAAAGCTCAGTTAACAAATACTCATATTGTCACATCAACGAAGCTATATCAGAGAAATATGTAATTATCAAATAAGGTAATATAACTATAGAAAATGCCATTAATTTGAATTATGCAACTAAATCGTTACTGAATTTTGCAATTCCAACTAGACTAGATTATGATACAGAATTAGTCATTTTATCATCGTCACTGCAAATAATTCACAAAATACGACAACGAGAAAAGCACTCTCTAGAAAACCAGGGTGAAAGTAATAGAGATTCGTCAGAACAAAGATAACATAAACCATTAATTATCCCACTTTTGAACCAATCTTTTGATCATCCTATGACACCAGCAATGAAATGACAGAACATAAGAGAAGACGCTATAGCAGAACTTTCTAAAATTGTGTCGTGTATCTTAGGGAAATTTCATAATTATACAATGAAACCTAATTTATACTTTCAGAAGAATAAAGTTTTGTATAAATTGAAAAGTAGCACCGACATTATAGTTAAATGATTCGTAATTTTACCAAAGGATTATTACAAGTAAAAAACTTATACTCGTTTATTAAATAAAGATAATTATCTAAAGTTTAAAAGAGATTGTGCTAAAACACTTGAAAGTAAAAGAAAAATTCATTGAAATGAACTGGAGACAAGTACTTTTGTAGCTCCACAACTAGTGAATAGTTTAAACTGACATAACAGTCGAGTTCCTGAATTCCACAACTGTCCTAAAGATTATACATCTGATTTACCCCTGAGACTCATACCATCTGCTTGCGAATCTCCGACAAAAAGTATATCATGGGTTTGGATAGACTGGTGCACCCATTATTGGACTTTGTCTCTGTACATATTTTCTTGAACAGTTACATAATGACTCATGTCTCCTCAATGATAATTCTAATCTCTTTACGATAGATGTTGTTCAGTTATATCCCAATTGCAGAAGGTGTATATGGTGTTATGACTATGATAAAAGAAAATAGAGATGACGTAGAACTTTTGAACATCTCAACTAATGGTTAAAAAGAGCACTGATATTTGTGTTAAGTAATGGGTATGTAATATTTAATGGGGAATTTTATAAACAAATCAGAAGAATAGCTATGGGTAATAGGGTAGCAGTAGTCTTAGCTATACTATTTATGCAGATACTTGGACTGAAAGAACTTATTCTTGGAAAATATTAGAGAATATAGGCCCATCAATCTGATACAAAATTCATGGATGATGTATCTGGAGTGTGGAACACCAATTTAAAGTATCTTATTAGTTTTGCTGAGCTCTGTTTATCTATGTGCACTTGTTTATGCCATACCAAGTAGAAATTAACCGTTTTTAGATACTACAATTCATGTCAAGGATGAGGGAAATCATCACTGGTATTTTTGCTAGCCAGCTACTAAAGTCTTTTGTTTGCATTTCCACTCATATCATCACCCTGCTTTAAAAAAGAGGTCTCATTATTGGATACCTCCATAGGACTAATAAAGTTTGTAATAAAAAAGAAGTATGGGAGTATTTTTAAGAAAAATGTTTATCCACGGGAATTTATGCAAAAATAATAAGAAATTTTGACAGGGAAGAAACAGACCTGTTCCCATGAAAATAAAAAACACATTAAAAGCTCAAATTCCTTAGTGATTTCATAAATATAAATGATAATATCACCACAAAACCGAAGAGAATAATTACTAAAATAGTACAAAACCAGACATTCCACTTAAAATCATTAATAACAAAGCCACTCAATATGTACTACATGATCGATGCCATAGTAAATACGTTGTTTGTGAAGTAACTTGTGGCTCTAGTATGTACAAAAGTAAAACTTGCTGACCAGTATATGATCGAATATCTGAACATGTGCGTGACATTCAAAACCTCAATACTAACAATGCTATTGCAGAACATTATTGAAAATAACATTGGATACCACAAACAAATAACATCTTATCAGATGTCAAGATCTCATCTAAATGAAATAGTTTTTGGACCAAAAGATTAAATAATCCATTTCAATCAGGAAAAAGAATCCTAAATTTAACAAATAAAAAGTTGGCTTTTAATGTAGAGATGTTATGCATTCTTAAATTTTTAATATCTTGAACATGTATTTTCAGACGTTGTTCTGTGTATTTTTGAGATCAAAGGAGGAAATAATACTTATCAATACAAGTATGAAGAGGTATTTTGTATACCTAACGTATCCTATTCTAAATCCAATAATTTTAATGGCTTATTTTACACATATTAAACATTTAACATAGTTTGTTTGGTTTGTTTCAATAATTTAAATTCAAATTTAAATTATATTTTAATATAATCTGAACTTTCTAAACACGTGTATCGATGTTTGATTTACTGACGACAATGTTCCAATTTTGATTCAACTGGATTAGTGAACTTGTAGTATATTGATAACTCCTTAAGAAGCTGTAAAAGCGAAATATTGAATTAATAAAGATACCTTCTGGAGATATAGTTAGTTATTTATCTCACCGATATGTTTTTATACAGAATAATAGATAGAATATTATATAACATCTGCAGTTGTTTTCATTACAATTCTTAGGGCTATAGATTTTCCAGTATTACATTGACTTTCAGCATCACTTGAGATTTATCTTTAGAACAGTGGATAAATGATATGTGCTGTAGGAAAGTGAATAAAGACTGTATGAATTACGTAAAACATATAAGATACAATGGTAACACAAGTATACTTTGGACACTATTGAAATTTAATAAATTGAACATTGTAAAGTATAAGCAAAAAACGAAGTTAAAGAGAGAAAAAGTAAAGGATAATTCCGAATTCAATCTTTATCTATAACAGCAAACTGACCCAATCAAAGCAGCACAAAAATGTCAGTTTCCACTGGAACCTTCCGAAACCTCCAGCATTGACAACAGTAGTTAGGAGTTTCTTGCCAGGCAAACTGCCGGAGGGAGCCACAGGCGTGTCGACCTCCAGCATTGGGGAAAAAGGGTTGAGAAGGTTATGTTATCAGAGACGATGATGTTATAGTTCCACGGTGTGTCACAAGAGGGCGCTAATGTAAATGCAATGGTGTCACCAAAAACTATGACATCATAGTTTTAGAGAGTGGAATCAGAAGGCATGTTGCTAGGCCACCATCACAGATGTACTCGATGTCATAGTTCTACAAAGTGGAACCACAATCATAATGAGATCATCACACATATTAAACACGTAATAAATGGGTAGATTTCATTGTGATTTATATTTAATCATGCTTTTACATTTTCTGACCTTTTACATGTAAATCACTGTCCTGAAAAGGACGCTTATTTAACATGCAACTTACGACAATCTTACTGTTTTACTAGTTTGTCTTTATCCTTATAATTATGTTCTTGATAAAGGACAAGAAAATTCACAACCGATTTTGATTTAACATACTGATTATGGTTTTAATTTGAATATTCAAATACATCTTTTACGAATATTGTCCTGAAAAGGACGCAAAAGCTCTCATTTCAACGATACAACTACTATAACACGCATATTATCCATTATTTGAATGAGACAGATATTATAACCTACAGTTTACTTTTTTGTGCTGAAAAGGGCATTTATATAATTCTCTATATAATCTAGCATACTGTTTCATTATATATATATATATATATATATTTCGACTATACTTTACAACAAAACCTTTTAACATATACTGTGCCCAACACCAGTCAAAAGTTCAGACAGGGTCAGTTGGAAAATATAGCTTAAAACAACTTTCAAAATGAAAGTTAGTTTGACTATGGCCGATTCAGTTCTACTTTTAATATTTGTGATATCTACTTAAACTTAAAATGTACATCAACTTTAAAGACATGGGAAGGTATGAGTTTATTATACAATACAACGAATTATGTACTCGAATGGTAGCAGAGCTATTGGTTTCTAGGTAGTGTTTACAAACTCGTTCCCAAGTTCAGGCACATCTTTCTACAAAAACGTTAAGTATTAACAAGCAAAATCCCACTATTCGTTGGTAAAAGAGTAGCCCAAGAGTTGGCGGTGGGTGGTGATGACTAGCTGCCTTCCCTCTAGTCTTACACTGCTAAATTAGGGACGGCTAGCGCAGATAGCCCTCGTGTAGCTTTGCGCGAAATTCCAAAACAAACAAACAAAACAAATTAACAAGCGTACAATCACATGTTATATTTATTCACCGATGTTTCAGATTTCTGAAAACTGGCATAGATTTTTCAAATAATATTACAGTAAGTTGTATTATCTTTTTCACCTAAAAATCAGTGAAAATTTTAACTTTATCTACATATTAGTTTACCAAAGCATCAAACAGATTTTTCAGAAATGAACAATACCGAAAAAGAGTTGACAGTCATAATCGTAAAAGAACCTTTATATATGAATCAAGTCAATTCTTTGACTATTTCAAAACAAATATTTCTTCACGTGAATTTTGAAATTGTTACCATAACGTGAATTATCTTTCATTTACATTTTATAGATAGATAATCAAATATATAAAAATAATCAGTTACAGAAAATCTGTGTTCTTTGATTTTCTTATATGAAACTCACTCATAGGCTATTATACTATCTTTAATATATGAAAGTAAAATCTCAGACTTAAGTATCACAAATATTGAAACACTGAAATATACTATTTACGAAACTTCTTAATTTATAAAATACAGACCTATACATGTCTAGCTTAGTCTTTTATGATAAATTACACATCATGAGTATTAGTTTTTAACAACTAATACAAAACTCCATTTATATTTGATATAGAAAACTTATGATTTATCATAACTTGATGTAACATCATTGAAATATTTAGGTAAAATCACATATTTAACAACCATACTGAAACAGTTATTAACAAACCTTCAAGATATACTATTTACGAAAACATCTTTGTTTACAAAACACTGACTTACAGTCCAATATATTAATACATATGGTATATACTTGTTCTAGCACGTTATTAGTCAAACAGAATAAATCACCGTAAATGAAATCTATGGAACATTCTCTAAAGTAATCAAATCTTAAATTTAGGAACTATACAAACATACCATGCATTTGAAATCCGTAATTAAATTAACTGTTTCCCGTTGTCCTGAACAATCGAGCTTGACCCTCACATTACCACTCCCCTACAGCTTAAAACTAATGTGTTATTAAATTGACTGTTTCCCGTTGTCCTGAACAATCGAGCTTGACCCTCACATTACCACTCCCCTACAGCTTAAAACTAATGTGTTTCACCATACTCTAATATTCTATCTTCAATAAATTTAAGTAAAAACTTGTGAAATATCACACAAACTGAAACATTGGGGAATATTTAAATGACAAGTCAGATAACTGCATAAATAAAACAAATCTCTAAAACCAAATAAATAGGACACTCACTAAAATGATTTGTACAGGGATGATGATCACATGATTACACATTTTGAAAAAAATCCTCACAAAGTATACATTCGTAACCCATGTCCCTGGGTATGTTTGTCTATTATTTTCATACATATATATAATCCAGATCGAAGGAACTCTCTAAAAAGTGACGCCTAAGGGTAAAACACTGTGACTAATGCTTTCATCTTTGTTCAATAGTCACATGACCACTACTTGAGAAAAACAAGTAATGAGTTCATTTCTACAAAACTAACAAACAAACCAGAAACTCTATTTCCGTATCTGGCAAGTTTCTTACGATAAAATGCAAGAAAATTCATATATTTTCTTTAACATTTTATAAATCCAACATGCTTACTATCTATCATTACAGAATATACTTTACAATCACAATAAACTGTTATGTTCACTATACTTTAACTCGGACAATGAAGAATGGATTTTGTATGTCACTGAATTTAATAGTCAGTAAAACAAAATCATATATTCATGCACTTTACATAACAATACAGAAAGCTAAATGTACATTCATGAAATTCTCAATATCTGATGGCACATTAGGAAATTATTTTCTGCTTCTAAGTTATTACTTCCTGTTTTCGATCAAGAACTCATGTAATTGTCGTTTAAACATAACTTTACAAATATAACACGCCAAGATCTATACATAGTCTAACTTCTTGAATGTGTGTTTATTTAGATACGTAAATAAATAACAGTTTTGTCCATCATCTTAGAATTTGGACTATATTCTTTAAATTTATCCGCGGGATAATTTCCACTAACAAGTTGACAGCTCGATAACATTTGATATTTACAAATAACACAAACTGAAATATGCATGAATTTTAAATACTAGATTACCAAGATTAAATTACCTTTAATACAACTATAGTACATTACAGTTAGTGTACTTTTCAATTCCATTAGACTCTCTTACTGACCTTTGTTCATTATTCACATGACTTCTACTTGAGTTGATTAAAAGATGATTGAATAACACTTTTTTAGTTGTCTCTCCCTGCCTTTATTTTAAGATGAACATCGGATGACATTATATACAGGGTGTCCGAAAAGTCTGAAACCAAAGAAACTTCAACACATTTTACAGAATGTGTTCCACATGCTGTCCTTGTAATTTTAAATAAGTTGAAGGGGCTTAAATAAAAGGAGGTAGGGTAAAATTCAGTAAATTATTCCATATAAATTTGAGTTGGCTGAATCTAAAAATCTAGATTAAAAAAATCTACTTAAAGTTAGTACCTGTAGTTTACAAGACCCATATATTTTACACGTTGAATGGTTATGTCTTGACTGGTGATTCATTTTCAATGTCAGATTCACTGTCATCACACTATTGAAGAGATACAATGGAAATGATGTCTTCATCAGACATTTCTAGATCAGCTGGTTCTGTTGAGTCGATGATAAATCATTGATCAGCTGACATAGTATTATTACTACGTACAGCAATAGCATTCTGATTGAAACCATATTTTGATATGTTACAGACATCCTCTAGACTAGAGTATCCAAACTCTGCTACGCCAAGCTGCTGTACAAGTTTAGTATCTTTCTCAATAAGAATTTCGTCATTAACACACGCATTTCTTGATGTAATATCACACATCCAAAGATACATAGCTTGTTCCATGTTTGCATGCTTTGAATGTCTTGACTTTGTTTGTTGAACTGAACCTTTTGGTATATTTACTTGGTATGGTTTATTTGCCCATGTGAACATTTCATTCAAGTTTAATATGCCTACTGGTGTTATCAATGATTATACTTGGATTTGCTTTCTTATAACAATCATCACGTTCTAATAATGCTGATATTTCTACGTGTCTTCTTGTCTTCGTTTTGGAGCACTGTGACTGTAGCATATATTACTCATACACTCTGGTTATCTATTATAGTTTACAAGTACATCCCTACACTAAAGGTTGTTCCAGTGGTTAATTTGGTTTTTGAAACAAATGGAACTCCCTTTTACGGTCTTTTTTGACATCCCAAACAGAAGACCAGGAAGGCTAATGGCTTGAATATTAAATAAGTGCAACAATGTTCCGCAGTGTTTCACCTCAATTGAAACTTTTGGTTGCTCTCAGAAAAACTGTCGTAAACAGGTACTCACTAATCAGTCCAGGTTTCCTGTGATCAGTAATTATTTTTTTCTCCTTCCTATTATTATTATGGATCACTACTTCTTAAGATCGAGTCATTTATCCATAGCAAATGCATGTTTGTTATAAGAAATAGGTGTTCAAATTCAGAACGCGAATATATGTATTGTTGATTAATTTTCCAGTTGTGAAGATTTCTCTACATGAAAAATCACCTGGATTGTCGATGCCAGGACTAACAAGGGTTCACTATATTCTTGAACGTATGGCCCGAAATATCATTAACAGCGAGGGTAGCCAATTGATGAAACAATAGGACGAATTATTGTTATTGTTTACAACTCAGAATTCCTACGAAGTAAGGAGTTTTGTATTGCTAAATTTTATAGTACTGGAGCCCTGTCAATATTTATGAGACGTGTGACAATGGTATTAGAGTAAATATTTCGTATTTAGAACCTAATTTTCGTTACCCTAGATCCATTTTAAACATTGGAAATACAGCCACCACGAACCATTTCAGACTACTGACACCACTACTAAACTGTATAATCGTATATTACCCAGGAAAAACATGCAACTCACTTTCTTATAAATTAAGCAGCAAGAAAAAAATCTAAGTAACATGTAAAAATCCCTAACATTAAATCATGTTCTAAAAACGCATATCTTCTTAATTTAGTATATTTGTAATTTCACTATAGTATCAACAATTGACTTTTATAACGCTTAGCACATTTCCTTTCCTGTCAATATCTCAAAAAAGCAACCTTCATTATATGTTGTGCAAATAATAAGCATTTATAAAATGTGTTCATTTGAAACACAGAATATAATTGTAAACTGTATTTTATGAATTGTTTTAATACCATATTCATAAGTATTAATAAATACGTGACGTATAACAAAACATTTATACCATCTTAATTATCTGATAGTTGCTGTTCAGTTGGAGTGGTTGCACAGTTCCTGACGCTATGTGTACTGGGCAGTTTCAGAGAGCTCTACCAGTGGATAGAGGGATCGCAAACAGTGTTTTCTGACACTGAGAATTTGGTCATGAAATACACTTAATTTCAGTGTAAATTGTAACAATTTCAGGTGTTGGAGCAGTGATGGTGATAAGTAGTAGGCAAAAAGCTCACTTCCTATTCCATCTTCAGTGTGTAGAATGTAGATGCTCTTACAAAATAGTTGTGTTTATATTGAGGTTTACTGATAGTTTATACCGAACTTAAATGTGTTCTCATCATATTTCAGGTACACACAGAATCTAAATTCTGGCAAGAAAGGACTCCAGTTACCAGATTCGTGACAGTTACAGACTAGCTATCTATATGACAAAGGAAGGGGCCTAAAACAGTCTTTGAGTGCGCATATAGTTACCTCACCAACTCCCCTGGTTCCTATGAAGGTGAGGTTCTGAAAATTGAAACATCCCTGGAAGCCTAAAACGTTTGTGTATTGGCATCACTGTATATATTTACATCCAGGCACTCTAACACGTCACTGAATTAGGTTGGCCAAATGGCATCATCAAATATTGTCATCTTTGGATGTGTTTACTTAACAACTGCTCTGTGTTGCTTTTATTATGTTTAGATATTCTCAGTCAAAGTATGAAGTCGGCAAGATTTAATTACTACAAAAACCTTTATCTGATAGCTAAATAACAATATTATCTTAAGTTAACTTTTGCAGATAGCCAGGTTCCTGACCACCATATTGTGACAGATAGCAGTTTCAATAAGCGACCATATACTAGCTTTGAGGGCATATATAATCATTGAATCAACCGTCTTGGACCTTAAACATTTGATGAATCTGGTATTAAAGCCTATAAAACACTAGACTCTTACAACTATTTTGTAAGTGATCATGTAATCCTAGAGATCTTGTGGTATTAGTCTGTGGAATCAGATCTCCCAGTGTGAATTATGGAAGCAAAAATCCTTATCTTTAACATTAGAGTGTGCACTCCTGTCTCAGCCACTGAGATGTTGTTCAAAATTCACTACGAAACAAGAAACTAAATAACACACGTGCACAACAACACTGTAATATTTCCATAAACCTCTCTGTGAATTTATAAGTAATTCGTACATGAAAGTAATAAGCGTCTAGTAAGGCACGATGAAGATAGCTTTGGTGAGTTGGTTGCGTTTTGACTCATTAAATAGGTTTATAAAGCGTTCCGTCAATACTCGCTCATCCTTGAGAAGAATAATGTTAATAAATATTCTCGAGTTTGCTTTTGTGAGCTAGATAACATGAACATCCTAACCACACAGATCACGTGATCTATAACACAATCTTGCAAGTCTGTGAAAATAGAGCCTTTCAATGTTTCCAAGATCTTACTTTGTATCGCATGAGAGATGTTGTGTGAGGGTTTCAGTGGACTGGTGTTGTATACGAATCACCTAAAATCACAGATGTGACAACTTTATCGAAACATTTACAGAAAATGCACTTGCTAATGAAAAGCTATTCTATGCACAGTTTATTAAGCGTAATGATATATCGTAAAATAAACATACAATGATATATCGTAATATAAACATACAATGATATATCGTAATATAAACATACAATGATATATCGTATCATAAACATAGAATGATATATCGTAATATAAACATACAATGATATATCGTAATATAAACATACAATGATATATCGTATCATAAAGATACAATGATATATCGTATCATAAACATAGAATGATATATCGTAATATAAACATACAATGATATATCGTAATATAAACATCTAATGATATATTGTATCATAAACATCCAATGATATATCGTAATATAAACATACAATGATATATCGTATAATAAACATACAATGATATATCGTAATATAAACATACAATGATATATCGTAATATAAACATACAATGATACATCGTATTATAAACATACAATGATATATCGTATCATAAACATACAATGATATATCGTAATATAAACATACAATGATATATCGTATAATAAACATACAATTATATATCGTAATATAAACATACAATGATATATCGTAATATAAACATACAATGATACATCGTATTATAAACATACAATGATATATCGTATCATAAACATACAATGATATATCGTAATATAAACATACAATGATATATCGTATCATAAAGATACAATTATATATCGTATCATAAACATAGAATGATATATCGTAATATAAACATACAATGATATATCGTAACATAAACATACAATGATATATCGTATCATAAACATACAATGATATATCGTAATATAAACATACAATGATCTATCGTATTATAAACATACAATGATATATCGTAATATAAACATAAAATGATATATCGTAATATAAACATACAATGATATATCGTATTATAAACATACAATGATATATCGTAATATAAACATACAATGATATATCGTATTATAAACATACAATGATATATCGTAATATAAACATACAATAATATATCGTATCATAAACATACAATGATATATCGTAATATAAACATACAATGATATATCGTAATATAAACATACAAGCATATATGGAGAAATCAAAGAGAAGACAAGCGCATACTAACTTTTAAATCATGCTTCTTTTCAGTTTCGCGTAAAGCTACTCAAGGACTATCTGGGCTAGTCGTCCCAATGATAGGCTAGAGTGAAGGCAACTAGTCAAAACCACCCACTGCCAAGTCTTGGGCTACTCTTTTACAAACGAGTAGTGGGACTCGCCGTTATATTAAAATCTCCCCACGGCTGAAAGAGCCAGCCTGTTTGGTGCCGGGGATTCGAACCCGCTACACGCAGATTGCGAGTCGAGCGCCCTTACCACCAGGCCTTCTCTGGCCTTATCCTACCAGTTTTCTGCTTGGAGTGAGTACCCGGATGTATAATGTTACTACAATTCCTTGTATGCATTCTAATCATTATAAGTATAATACTTTGAAGAATATTGTTAATTAGCTATGCTCATTACTGGATTTATTTTTAATTATCATCTACGTAGATAGTTTTCTTTGATCATAAGTCAATAATAAGTCACTCAAAACCTCGTTAACTCTCTCTACCACCCCCTTATCTAAACCTGTTGCTTCGACAATATAGTTCTGTGACGATGTAACAATTACAACTTCGTATGGTCTACATATTTTTTAGTTTTTGCGTAGTGATATTTACATACCTTACTTTCACTCATAGGTTCTTAGAATTATTAAGCTCTCTTATAATTATTCTTAACGTAGACGATGACAGAACTGGTAATGGATTGTCAGAAACTGTACAAACTGAACAAGATTCTCCCTTTAAAACTGTCGGTGTCAAGACTACGACAATATAGCCATTATGAAAAAGTGCTATTATATTTATTGAAAAAAAAACAGAGTATTTTTAATGTCTTTTGAAATAGTGCTGATTCATCGAAAAAAAACTGTCCTTTTTTTCATTTTTGAATCGAAAATTTCATACTGACAATTGACAAAGTAACGTCATCAGCTGGCAAAAACGTCGAAGTTTACCAATCCAACAACGAAAGTTGTTACTTTTAACTTTAGAGATTTGAAGTATTGGAGGAATGTGCTTAAACATTGTAAAAATCGTCAACATGTTCTTTCAAGATGAAGATTTTTCCTGCATAAATAATGTGGAATTATGAGAAGAGTTTCAAATTCTTCAAAAATTGTTCTAAAATCATTCACTTTTCTTGAAGATTTGAATTTTATGTACAAATAATGTGCATAATAAAAGTCTGAAGTAACTTTCCAAACAAAAAACATTCGTATCAGGATATTCCTGATATTGTCCATCTTTTCAAAACTGTTTGTATTTAAGCACAAAGCTATAGAATGGGCTATCTGAATACAGAGTTCGTGGACCCCACATCTGAGTTGCATCAAGTAAAACTACTACAAGAAGCCCTGGAACATTGCATTGTGAGCGAACAGGAATCATCGGACTTTTCAATGTCATCTGATGAAGAATCCACACAAGAGAAAACACCAAAGAAGAACACGGAACTAGTTACAAAAGAAACAAAGACCAAAGGAACAACCGAATACGAAGCAAGAACCAACAAACCAAGAGACCCACCAGCCATAATCGTCGAGAGAATTCCAAAAGACTTAAGTATACCAGAAATCGCAAAGGAACTAATGAAAATATTCAAGAATTCATCATTTAACCAGGTTCGAAGACTACCAAGAGGTGATGTACTCATCAAGTGTTCAAGCCCAGCAGACTATGCCAGACTGCTGAAACCATGGCCTTCAAGCGCTTTCAACGCTTCGAAGATAATTGTGAACATAGCTGGAGAACGCCTGCCATTAAACTATCTCGTAATCAAGAATGTCCCTGTAGATATAACAACAGAAGAAATCAAGGAGGAACTACAAGAGCAAAGCATCGAGCCTACTAAGATCGAGAGAATAACTTCCAGAAGAACAGGACAACAGACCCCAATAGTGAAGAGCAAAAAGTAGCAGAGAAGCTGTTACAAAAAGGGGTATACCTGTTTTACTCACACCACAGACTAGAAGCAGCTCGAGATGGAGTACCCAAGGTGATACAGTGTTTTAACTGCCAGCGTTTCGGTCACGCATCGAGTGGTTGCAAACTTGCGGAGTGCAAGACACCACGAGAGAAGGCCACCTGTGCTAACTGTGGAGGGCCCCATGCCGCTGCATACCGAGGCTGCCAGAAATATCTTCAAGTTGCAGATATTAAGTATCGAACAACTAGGCCGGACTAGCAACGAAAGGAAACAAACACAACGAGAGACCAACCAAAGGCAGCAAGGAGAATCAAGAACTAAGAATACTCAGGAGAACACCAAGTCAAGTTACGATGACGTAGCCAAGAAGAAGATCAACATCACAAGAGAAGGCGAAACCGTCGACTTCTATGACCTAGTGACAGCCATGGTAGCAACCTTAGCAGACGTATTATCAGACTCGTTCGGGAAGCAGAAAGACCAGGAAGCAATAATTGACAAGGTTTACTCTGCAGCCACAGCGTACTTTGACATCCCTATAGAAAACTCTAATAGTAGCCTCATCGCCCTCGGAAGAATCATCGAAAGACGAAGGAACTACGAAGCTCAACAGAAAAACATCAGAATAGGAAATATATCCAGGACCGTCAATGAAGGAAGGTAAGCACATTTCACTTCTTATAACTAACTTTAACTACACATAATGACACTAAACATACTACACATCAACATATAAGGTAGTCTAGCACACAAAAAATACGAACTAAATGAATTGTAATTAGTATACAAGAAACACTACTGACGGAAGGCTTGCGTTTTAACATACCAGGATTTAAATCAATACATAGATATAAAACAACTGGTACACGAGGGACAAGCTTATTATACAAAACAGAACTACATGTAACAATACCACAAATAAGCATAAAATCCCAAAACGAAATTATTTTATGTAATATCCACATTAACAGGACACCAGCAACAACCTCGTAAGTATATACGTTTCACCTAAAGACAAACCAGACACTCAAACATTAAACTCGATTTACTTACAGTTTCCGAAAACAATAATAATAGGTGACTTAAACAGCAAACACGTAGATTTTAATTGTAGAAAAACCAACAGGAACGGAGCAATTCTAAATAATTTTATAATCAATAACGACCTAACAACTATCAACGACACAATCATGACACACACTCACCACCCAGGATCACAAGACATTCTCGATCTAGCTATTGTTCCCAACACACTCGTAGGTCACACCAGCAACTTTAAAGTACTCTCTAACATAGTGACCATGATCCGATAAGTTTTACACTATACTAACGTAATAGAAACACCTCAAGT